>NW_027269959.1:224289-416336 GCF_030848805.1 Temnothorax longispinosus | reverse complement strand
ATCGATTTGTATATATATATATATATATATATATATATATGTGTGTGTGTGCGTGCGTGCGTGCGTGCGTGCGTGCGTGCGTGTACTTACTTTTTTATTAGCATATTCTTTTTTCGGCGGTAGCGGAGGCGGAGGCATCGATACGTACCTTGCGACCGGGCACTTCCCAACAGCCGCGTCGCTTGACCAAACGGTCACCCCGAGTGATGTTGCAGAGACTACCCGTTGCAGAGCCACGCGCGGCACAGATGGGACGAGCGGTAGCGGAAGCGCAGCCGCCTCAGGGGAACCCAGCAGCGGCACCTGCACCACGGGAGACCGAACTCCCAAGCATGCCGCCCACGCCGTTAATGTCGGCATTGCAGGTCCCCATAATGACTCCCACGCCTCCTCCTCTGATAGACGCGATCGCGGAATTTGTCGGATACGATTTCCCGATCGGCCCGGTTGATCAGCCCTCCGATGACTTCCAGTCACCGTCGGGAGAGAACAAAAGTGACGACGACGACGAGGCATGGGAGCCGAAGTAGAGAAAGATGGCTCGTCGATTGACGATAAAACATATATATAGAATACATGTTTCTTTGGTTTGATTTTTATTTTGATAACTTGCTCGCCAAAATGGTCACGTAGTTTATTTCGTTAGATTTTCATTTCTGCCATTCACATTTATTCAGTTTATTTGAGATTACACTTACGGCATTCGTAAGAGACTTAGGATTAAGTTGCGTTGAAAGCCCGTACGGCCAATTACATTTAGATTTTTGCGTATTATTAAAGAATACAGGCTCGGTAAGACGGCAAAGACCGCGCGTAATTTTAGGTTAAGAATTATATCCGCCCGATAGATATAAAACCAAGTTTAGTTGATACTTTGACTCACCGCCGATCAAAAAGGTCTTATATTATTTAGCGGTTGTCGATGTAGTTTAAGCGATAATGATCGTATGATGATAAGCGCGTTTAATTCGAAACGCCGACATAGAGTTACGGCGATAACCCGTATTGGGGGCACGAAGGAACATCCCCCGGACCCGGTGAAATCCCCGGGAAACGCAACTTCTCCAGGGAAAGCGAGGTCCGACGGACTCGCCAGGACCGGAGGAGCCTCCAGGGGGTCGGCGCCATTGTCCGGCGAAATCCCGGCGAAACGCACTTTCGCCAGAAACTTATCTATCCGACGGTCTCAACAGGACCTGGGACACCCTCCCATGGGGTCGGCGTCAAAGTCAGACGAGTTCCCCGGGAAAAGCATCTTCCCCGGGAACAAACGACGTAATCCGTCGCGAGAGGTCCTGGGACACCCGCCTAGGGGGTCGACGTCGAGCTCCGACGAAGATCCCCAGGAAACGCATCATCTACGGGAACAGTGGCCCGGAACAGCGATACCAGCTCCCGAGAAACGTAGCTAGAGGGTCGGCGTCAACGGCCGACGACATCGACGTCACCCGGACGTCGTCTACAAGAAGAACACCCAAATTCATCATCAGGGGCATCTCCGAGGAGGTGCGCATGGGTCGACGTCGTCCGCGTCAAACAGTTTCCGCGAGTGAAAACCTGGTGCAGCGGTACCGAGGAAGGAAGGTTCTCGCACTGCGTTGCGCGTGAAAATTTCCACGGGAACCTTCTAGAACGGGCATAGGTGAGAGATGCGCAAAAGGGCACGCGAGAAAGTAGTGAAAATCATCGTGTTTTCGCATGATCGCGCCAGATGTGCCGGCCGCGAACAATAGACGATCGAGAAAGTTCCAAGGAGTGGGAACGATCCGGCATAAGTGGGGAGCCCAAGCGAGAGCGACCGCTCGAGGCAGTCTCTCGGGTATAGCCGTGGCGAACACACGTATCACACTCTGTACGATCGGCATACGCGTTATACTTTACAACCGAGAACTCCCGCGTACTATCGCGTAAAATCTACTCGTCTTAAATAACAGCGAGGGGCAATTAATTGCCAAATACAATCGAGTGTTAGCAACAATACGCGAGTTGAAATTCGGATACATTGTTAATTAACGGAAGTGCAATTATCGAGTATATAACAACCACGGGCATTGGGTCACGCGGATACGGAATATTGTGCGGGCATTATTAATTATTGTATTTAACCACCGAATACTCGTTCGTTAATTCAGCGCACGAACATTGTATGATAGAGTGATGGTCACGGCCGAGTGCGTGATCATAGTTTAACAATCACGAGGCTCAAAGTCCTCCGATCGGAATAATTATCTGGAATAAAAGCATCGTATCGACTAAACGAATAAGCCGAGATACGCAATTTGAATAATTGTGCAACTTTATTAAAATAAAGCGACATTCACACCGAGGCGAGAAACTCGCGTTGTGAGACACCTTTATGATATTGTGAAACGGCCTGTAATGTTGAAATGATGATCTGAAATTAAAGATTAATTAATTCTGAAACAAATTTTTCTGATTAATTATAAAAAATTATCGATACTTACCTTCTACTTACCTTGTCCTTCGGCGATGATCCAACGTTGGCCAGCGGCAATCCGGTATGCGATGTAAAGCGAGGATCCGGGGAAGCAGAGCAGCAACGGAGCAGCGATCCACCCGAGGCGGGAACCTGAAAGAAAGAAGCGAATTAGTACGTAATTAAAACATAATTATCGGGACTTACCCTTATCTGGTATGCGAGGTAAAGCGAGGATCCAGAGACGGGTAACGGCAACGGCGATCCATTCCGGGCGTCGATCTGCAACAAAACAAAATAATTATCACATAATTATTTTATAATTACTTGCCTCTATCTGGTATGCGATGTAAAGCGAGAATCCAGGGATGAGAAGCAGCAACGGTGATCCAACAGGGACATTAGTCTGAAATAAAATTCAAATAATTAGGATATAATTAATTTATCCTTACTTACCTCTATCTGGTATGCGATGTAAAGCGAGAATCCAGGGATGAGAAGCAGCAACGGTGATCCAACAGGGACATCCTTCTGAAACAAATAAATCCTATTAGCGTCTTGCGAATAATCGGGGCGTTGATGCGAACCCTTACCTTCTCGGTAGTCTAAGGTAAAACCGAGTGGCGATCGTTCGATAGGAATATTATCCGCCGGAATCAGGCTCAACACGTGCCGTCCGGTCACAACCTCAGCCAAGGTGCCGGTACGTACCCCGGCGGAGGTGACGGTGCTGGTGCTGCTGGAGTCGGTGTCGGTGTCGACGACGCGGGCAGTGACGACGCGGGCAGTGACGGCGCGGGCGGCGGCGGCGATTTTTTTTCCGCTACCTGCGTCGTCGCTGTATTCGGCACTGTTGTGCCTAAACTTTTTGCTAGAATGAAAAATTAAAAAAGATATTATTAGCGCTGCGTCTCTCTCTCTCTCTCTCTCTCTCTCTCTCTCTCTCTCTCTCTCTCTCTCTCTCTCTCTCTCTCTCTCTCTCTCTCTCTCTCTCTCTCATGATGATACAGGCAATCTTTCAGATTGGATCTTCACTTCTTCTGGCGTTCCTCAGGGCTCTGTGCTTGGCCCATTGTTGTTTTCATTGTTTATTAACGATATATGTAATATACTCTCTTATGTGTTCTATATGGTTTTTGCTGATGATATTCAAATTTATCGTCAGTGCTCACCTGCTGATCTCCCCCTGGCGTTGGAGTTAATGTCGAGAGTTGCCAATGCTATTTTTGATTATGCTAACAGGAATGGACTTATGCTCAACCCAGCTAAGTCCAAGGTCATCATTTTTGGCAGCCAAGCTTATGTCTCCGCTATTGATTATGGCTGTTTATCTCCTATTATCGTGAATGGCACTTCTCTTCCATTTGTGAGTGAGGTGAGAAACTTAGGTGTGATGTTTACGTCCAATCTTTCTTGGACTAGACATATCTCGCTTGTCTCGCAAAGGGTTAACTTTGCGTTGCACAATTTAAAGTTCAATAAAAATTCTCTTTCCACCAGTCTTAGAATAAAACTCGTGGTCACTCTCATCATGCCTCACATTGACTACTGCTGTCTAGTGTATCATGGTCTGAGTAGTGAGTTGAATACCAAGTTGCAATGTCTTGTCAATAGCTGCATTCGCTTTATATTCAATCTAAAATATGATGAACATATTACTCCGTATAGGCGTCAACTTGGGTGGCTCACTGTTGAGAATAGACGGCTCTACTTTCTTGGATGTCAGATTTATCGTATTCTTTATATGAGTTCGCCTATGTATCTGCGGGAGCTATTTACTGCTCCTGATCCGTCACTGAGGAGATCTAACCGTCTGGCTTCATTGGCCACTCAAAGTTTCCTCATTCCGGCTCACAGAACTACTGCATACAGGAATTCTTTTCTGCTTTCGTCAATATACTTTTGGCATTCTCTTCCTGATGTTATAAAATCAGCATCTTCCCTTCCTGCCTTCAAGAGTCTTCTTAGTACCTTCTTGCATTCGTCTGAAGCTGAGTGATTGGGTCTGCTCGGGGGGCGGTAGAGCCGTACCCGGATTTGCGATAAAGCGAAGCTCGAAGGACCAGGGGAGATGTGTAAAGTCTCCCCAAAGCGAAGTTAAAATGCGACTCACCGTTCGTTGTGCCGTCGACTCCTGGAGGCTTCGTCTCGGTCGCGATCGGGCTCGTGCAGCAACGCAGGCAGGGCAGCAAGCAAAGCGAAAGCAAGGCAGGCAGCAGTAAATTAAGGCAGGCAGCAAGCAAGCAGGAGTAAGCAGGCAAAGCAGCACACAAGCAGGCCGAGAAAGTAGGCGATCGCACTATCTCGCGACTCCGGAATAGCGCAAGTCTCCCTGCTCCGATAATCTCTCTGTGCTCCGTTAATCTCTCTGTGCTCCGAGACGTCGTAACGATGAGTGCCGAGAGCTCGCGGCGCTGGAACAGTGTCGCGAGCGAGTACTTATTCTTCAGGCGGGTGCCCTCGTGGGGTGAGCGAGGGCAGCACCGATTGGTGAGTCGCGCAATTATCGATTCCGCGTTGATCGCGATCCGCCGACGTTTCGCGCGAGTCACTGAAATACTTAAGACTAGGTACGCAAGAATACTATGTACAACGAGTAACGAGACTAAACAATTAAGTATGATACATGCATCTATCTACAGTTTGGTGAGCGCCAAACATACCGCCCACCAAAATACAACGAGTTGTATTTTACTCAATTTGAATCGGTCACCTGTGGAGCAGGGCCCATCAGCAGGGGGCACAGCCTCACTAGGGGACGCGTGATCGTGCCGTCCGCCACCCGCACCGTGGCGACACGCGGGACGCCGTCGCTGCCCGGATGCAGCGCCTCCACTCGTCCTCGCCTCCAACGCAGAGGAGGCATGTTGGCGTCCTTGAGGAGGACTAACGCCCCGACACCGAGCGGGTTGACGGAGGTCCACCATTTGGGACGCTGTTGCAGCGTATGGAGCTACTCCTGATGCCAGCGCTTCCAGAAGTCCTGGCGTATTCGTTGGACGAGTCGCCACCGACTCAGACGATTCATCGGTAACGGGGTCACGTCTTGAGTGGGAACGGAGACGAGCGGTTCCATCGTGAGGAAGTGACCCGGCGATAGGACTTCGAGGTCGGCAGGGTCGGTGCTCATCGGGCAGAGGGGTCTGGAAGTGTGTGGATTCACGCGGAAACATTGATGACATCTCGAGAGTGCGCGTTGTATAGCGCGATGCACCCCGAGGACCCAATAATGTTGCGTGAGCAGGTATTGCAGCGTGCGCCGACCAGGGTGCATGTTCGTGCGGTGCACGTGTTGGATAACGAGATCCGTGAGCCTATGTTTACAGGGCAGTAAGGCAGGGTGCTTGTTCTCGAATGTCAATCCGGATTTTGCAAGCAGGCCGCCCACCCTGAGAATACCCACCGGATCAAGGAAGGGAGCGAGCTTGAGAAGTGGCTTGGGGAGCCTTCTCCCGCTTTGAAGACGATGGTGTCATCGCGGAAAGCATCCGCCTGTACACTCCTTACAACTAGTAGGAGCGCGGAATGCAGTTCGAACTGATCTATGGCCAAAGTCGTAGGAGCAGATTTTGCACGGATGTGATTTACAACCCTAAGAATGTATGCTATGATTCGACCAATTTTCTCGATTGAAGAGAATCTTTCGAGCAATGAATGCACCGCGTCAGGCGGATCGAGCGCCACGAGCGATACAATTTTCTCCTCCTCGGTCGGAGGGGTTTCCGAACTGTGGGAAGGTTCAACTTGAGGCTCAAAGCGAGCGAGCTTGTGCAGGACCTCCGAATGAGGTCCGGCCGTTTGGCGAACCCCGACGAGCCCTCCGTGGTTGCGGGAGGGACGTGGCAGTACGCCAAGACGGCGGGATCCAATGACGCCGTGAGTGTGTGTGACTCGACGGTTATGACCTCCGAGTGAGGTTCGGCCGTTTGGCGACACCCGACGAGCCCTCCGTGATAGCGGGAGGGACGTGGTGATACGCCAAGACGGCGGTAATGCGGTCCTACCGTTCGGCGACACCCGAATGGTGATACGCCGAGACGGCGGTGTCCAAAGGCACCGTGAGTGTAGGTGACTCGACGGTGCGCGTTAACGGGGCGAGGGTGTAGGGCCTCGCCCTCGTTCAACGAGCTACGATTACGCGAATATCCTCGCCGCGAACGTGCCCAAGCGACGTGCGGACGAGAGACATCACGCGTGACGATGTGTGACCTCCGAATGAGGTCCAGCCGTTCGGCGACACCCGAAGCCCTCCGTGATAGCGGGAGAACGATGGTGCTACGCCAAGACGGCGGTAACGAGGTCCTACCGTTCGGCGCCACCCGAGTGGTGATGCGCCAAGACGGCGGTGTCCAAAAGCACCGTGAGTGTATGGTGACTCGACGGTGCACGATGAGTCATAAGGGACCCGGGACGGGGTGAGTGCGTAAGACTCGACCTCGTCCAAACGAAAACTGCGACCACGAACATCTTCGTCGCGAACGCGCCCGTGCGACGAACGGATGAGAGACATCACGAGTGGTGAAGTGCGCGCGCCCATGATGTCTCAAGGCAATGTGGTCGTCTAGTTTCCGTCTGTATCCCCCGGCGCCGCGGGGTCGTCGACCGGAGTGACCGCCGGAGCGTTCGCGGGGAATGGGACGCTGGCCTGCTCGAAATGCAGCAGCGTATGGTGTTGCATACCGCACGATCGGCATGTCCACGCGGAGGGACAATCTTTCGATCCGTGCCCTGAGCGCAGGCAGTTGAAGCACAATTTTAAGTCGCGAGCCTTAGCCTGCCTCTCTCTCGGCGAGAGTTTCAAAAACTGGGTGCACTTCGACACGTAGTGAGGCTCTTTACAAACGGGGCAATCGGCCGTGCTAGTCACGAACGAAGAGACCGGCGTGGACTTGGTTTTGGAGGACGGGCCCGCGACGGCCTCGAGAACCTGACAATGTTCCGCTAGAAATTTCGTGAGTTGAGTACATCGCGGTATTTCCTCAGCCCGGTGAGCAGACTCGAATTTTTCCCGAAGGGAACAAGGAAGCTTGTCTAACAAAAACTTCAGTAGGATAAAGTCCCATGAATCGGTAGGGAACTTCATCAATGCGAGCGCGCGCGTGTTCTCGGTAAACGTATCTAATAAGTGGTGAAGAGTCTCGGCCGTCTCCGCTTTCAATGGCTTTGCATCGATTATCGAATTCAAGTGATGGTCCGCTAACCTTCTCTTATTCCGGTATCGATCGACCAGCGAGTCGTAAGCGATCAGATAGTACTCATCGGAAAACGGCAGGTTTTTCACCACGTTGAGTGGTTCCCCTTTGAGTGAAGCCAGCAGATACTGGTATTTCTCTATCGCGGAAATCTGCTGGTTGTGTATCGACGCGTTGAACAACGCGATGAAGGAAGGCCACAACGTAAGGTCGCCGGAAAACTGCGGTAGCGGGATCTTAGGCAACTTGACCACCGAGGCCTGACCCGAGGGCTGTGCCGGCGCGCCTCCGAATGGCGCGCCCGTTTCACGGTGATATCGACTCTTTACGGCGTAATGCATTTTATCGAAACTGGCTCGGATTTCGTCCTCGGCCTCGAAATCCGTCGCTTCTTGTATGACCTTCAGGTGGGTGGCTTCAAAATCGTCCGCGATCTTCGCTACGCTCGAGTAGCGAGCGAGGAAGGTCGCTCGGATTGCCGCGTCGGTCGCGGCTTGTAGGGATATGTCGTGTATTTCTTGCATACGCCGATTGCATACTTCGCGGCGGGCATATGCGTTTTTTGACATGACGTAACAGAGGGGTCGTCCACCACAGACAGACGAAGCTAAGAGCGAAGGGTAAACGACGAATAGGCAGTCGGAGGCGACGGCAACTCGAACCAACAATATCGAAACCCGGCGAAATCAATCACGAAAGTCAGGTCGCCAAGGTGAGGGATAACGGACGGCTCCGTTCGGCGCTCGCGCAGGTGCCGAGGGAATATTCTCGATAATATTCCTCGAGTTGAACGCGGAGAATATCAGCCGTTGGATTAGCGCGATAAACACGCGTCGCAGAGTTCGAAAGGCAAATATTCTCGATCGGTGACAATAATATTTTCGAGCGATGGTACTCTCGCACGGAGCACGAATGTCGGGATAATACAAGTGCTGGGTCGGGCTGTACGTACCTCGCAACGACGTAAACACGAGCGATGCTCGAGACTATACAGAAAAACACCGCGCGCGAGACCGGCCCGTAATCGAAGGCCACGGCCGTTGTCTCTATGCGCGAAAGTATCGCTGGCCCGGAATACTCGGATATTCGACCGAATATTTCGGTTACGATTAAATCAAGTAAATGGCGACTAATTACCGCGGCTAGCGCGGATTCGATTTTAAGGCGATTAACGGCTGCGGCCCGAGCTATGACGAACGAAGTTCGCGCGCGTATTCCCGTTGCGAAGCTAGCGTTGCACGAGAGATACCGCGCGAGACACGAGTTGTCAGCACGCCGAGCGTTATTGCACCTCGTTAATGCGAGAATAAGTATTCGGCGAATTCGCGTAAATTACAGGCGGCTAATGGCCGATTGCGCGATGCTACGCGAGAATTCCCTTCGCGAAGCGTACGTTGCGATACGGGAGATCCTGCGAGATCCGCAAGGTCACGCGCTATTGCACTACGCGTTACAGAACACAAGATTCGGTGACTTATTACAATGAAAGGACACGCGAAAGGTCGGCGGCAATAGACTAATCGCGAAGATATGACTATCCGGCTCGAAGGACCAGATGCTCGGGGGGCGGTAGAGCCGTACCCGGATTTGCGATAAAGCGAAGCTCGAAGGACCAGGGGAGATGTGTAAAGTCTCCCCAAAGCGAAGTTAAAATGCGACTCACCGTTCGTTGTGCCGTCGACTCCTGGAGGCTTCGTCTCGGTCGCGATCGGGCTCGTGCAGCAACGCAGGCAGGGCAGCAAGCAAAGCGAAAGCGAGGCAGGCAGCAGTAAATTAAGGCAGGCAGCAAGCAAGCAGGAGTAAGCAGGCAAAGCAGCACACAAGCAGGCCGAGAAAGTAGGCGATCGCACTATCTCGCGACTCCGGAATAGCGCAAGTCTCCCTGCTCCGATAATCTCTCTGTGCTCCGTTAATCTCTCTGTGCTCCGAGACGTCGTAACGATGAGTGCCGAGAGCTCGCGGCGCTGGAACAGTGTCGCGAGCGAGTACTTATTCTTCAGGCGGGTGCCCTCGTGGGGTGAGCGAGGGCAGCACCGATTGGTGAGTCGCGCAATTATCGATTCCGCGTTGATCGCGATCCGCCGACGTTTCGCGCGAGTCACTGAAATACTTAAGACTAGGTACGCAAGAATACTATGTACAACGAGTAACGAGACTAAACAATTAAGTATGATACATGCATCTATCTACAGTTTGGTGAGCGCCAAACAGGGTCATTTCTTTTTCTGCTTTTAGTTTTGTCTAGTTTTGCCTGCGTGGTGCTTTCTAATTTAAGTGCGCTAGTCTTAGTTGCGATTCGAAGTTAATTTGATTAGTTTTAAGTTGCGTTAATTATAAGTAGTTTTAAGTGCTGTAGTTTGTTATGCTTAGTTTACATGTATTACTGCTTTGTTATTTGGTTTTGCCCTTTAGCCTTGCTTGGGCATATTAAATATATATCAATATCAATCTCTCTCTCTCTCTTTCTCTCTGTGAGTATTGCCAGTTTGTTGTATTCTTGCTCCTGCATTTTGTGAATATTGTTACTGCTGCAAGCTGCCTCCGGGCTATTTTGTTCCAGGAATAAGCAAGTCTTTGGTTGCTTGTCACGTACTACACTCATTTTCATAGTATTCGCTGCTTATTTCCGAGTATTTCGCGTGACAAGCATTACTGCTCATTCTAACCTAATTCCTGGAAACCTGTGGAATTCTTGGAATCTTCGTGATAAACGTAGACCGCTGCTGCGCATGTGCCTGCCTTACCAATCAGATCCTTTCTATACTCTTGGGTTGTTTGTGGACTGGAGTTGGCCGCCGTTGCGCTTGCGCCTATTGTTGCCGGGCTTCTCTCTGACGTTAGCACCGAGTGCGCGCTGTCTCTTTATCTACGGAAGACATCTATCTTTTGCGCATGCGCCTACTTTTGTCCTTTTCTACACTCTTTTGGCTGCGGACCGAGAATGCATGAGGCTATCTGCGCGACTCCTGGTGTGATCTGAGTATATCTGACTTGACTACTGTGCGACACCTAGAGTAATCTACCAGCGACCATCTGACTGATAACGTAGTGATCCGATTGAGTAACTGCGATTGTGTGTGTAGTGACATCTGTCACTATCTATTCGAACTTATTTACTATTGACTATCTCAGTAGTAACTAATGCAGCGTGCGTGCACTAAATGCATTAAATGTACTAAAACAATTGCTGGCGATACGATCTCGTGTAGTGAGTGCGGTAATACATTTCATCCTGGTTGCGCCAAGGTGTATATTACCACAAAATCTGCAAGTACTTGTTGTAGGTCTCGATTGACAATGCCTTCTACACCTAGGAGTGGTCAGAGTTCTCAACTCTCTGAATCGAGTAATTCAACCCCACCTTATGCCGGTGACGTCTCGTTCTTCCGCACTCAGGATCAAACAAATGAGCTTTTGCTCAAATTAATCGCGCAGATTAAAGAATCCGATGCCAAAATGTCTGCTTTTATAGAGAGTCAACAACGAACCAACAGTGAAATTAATGACAAGCTTAATCAAATAAATCGTATCGCGGATCAAGTTGATCGTAATTGCCAGCGCATTACTAAATTGGAACGGGAGAGTGACACTCTTGTACGTGTAGTCAACGAGTTGAAGACAACTCTAATAACCCCCCCGGCTCATGATGAGGATAGTAATAAGATCATTGTTTCCGGGGCCCCAGCTTCATTGTCAGTTGGGCCGGA
Source organism: Temnothorax longispinosus (assembly GCF_030848805.1). Classification (NCBI taxonomy): domain Eukaryota; kingdom Metazoa; phylum Arthropoda; class Insecta; order Hymenoptera; family Formicidae; genus Temnothorax; species Temnothorax longispinosus. The sequence goes on along the minus strand of NW_027269959.1, from coordinate 405,000 downwards.
GGAGGTCGTTCATAATGTGTTTAAGGCTCTTGATATTCCCAATCTGTCATGTCACGTTCTCAATGTGAGAACTGTTGTCCGAAAGCCTCTCCTGGAGACTGCAAATAGTGGACCCTCGACCTCCTCCGACACTAACTCTCTAATCGTTACATTGGCCTCTAGCGCGGTTCGTGACATTGTCATTGCGAAGAAGCGAGCCAAACGCGTTCTCAGGCAGAATGAGGTGTGTGTAGGCGGCTCTGAGCGTGGAATTTTTGTTAATGAATTCTTATCTAGAGCCACGTATGATCTTTTACAGCAAACTAAGCGCGCCGCCAAGGAAAAATTATACAAATATGTCTGGGTGAGCAGTGGTCGCATATGTGTTAGACGTGCTGATGGCGAGCCTATCGTTTTTGTTGACAGTGTCTCTGCTCTTGATAAACTTAACTGACCTGTTAGACCTGACATAGCAATTTCCAATAATTCCAAACAAAAGTCATTTCAGTTCTATGTAGCTCAATTTAATGCAAATTCTCTTCGAGGACATATCGATTTCATACGTTTACATTTAAGCACTAATTTCTATCACATTATCTCTATTTCGGAAACTTGGCTCAACACGAGTGTGACGGATCAACTGGTGGCCTTGGATGATTATTTTTTGGTTCGTCATGATAGAGTAGGACGGATAGGTGGAGGGGTAGCATGTTATATACATCGATCGCTTCAAGCAAAAATTATTGCTACCTCCAGCATTGCCAGTGATAATGCACCCGAATATCTTATTCTTGAAGTACGTCAACCAGAGGGTGAATCAGTTTTATTTGCATCTATCTATAGAAGACCAAAGGGCCTACTCTTGCATGATTTTGTTGAGGCACTGACTAGGTACTCTCACCTGTATAAAAATATTATTATCGGTGGTGATCTAAACTGCAATTTATCGTCATCTAATTATGAATCGAAATACTTGCGTGAACTTATGTCGAGCTTGTCATTACATATCGTGAACTCTGAACCTACTTACCACACAGCGACCTCCGATTCATGGCTTGACGTTTTAGTTGTGGATGACGTTGACAAAGTGTTGTCATTCAATAAATCTCAGAGTCCTTTCATAGCGGGTCATGATCTGATTGAATTGTCTATGTCATTTAACTCAGGTCCTACGTCCCAGCGTTCTATTTCTCGACGAAATTTCAGAGGTATTGATTGCTCAGAATTTTTAGAATATCTGGTATCCATCGCGGGTATGGTGCGGGCGGCGTTGGACGATGTGGCTAATACTAATGTTGACAAATTCTGCGAGGTCTTATCGTGCAACTTGCTTGAGGCACTCAATAGATTCGCTCCCAGTCGTGTGATAGTCATTAGGAGGCCTCAAGTACGCTGGCTTACCAAAGAAATTATGACTCGTATCCGTACTCGCAATATGCTATTCAAGCAGGCAAAACGTTCCAATAATATACTTGACTATGCCACATATAGACTTTATCGTAATCAACTAAACATTCTTATCAAACGAGCCAAAAGTGAATTTCAACTCAATACTCTCAAAAATATTACTGATCCTGCCAAACTTTGAAAAGAACTAGCTTCACTTGGTCTTGTCAAATCAACTTTGGTTTCCCCATTACATTTCTTTACACCTAATCAATTAAATGCATTTTATGCATCAGTGTCTACTACTCAGTTACCTTGCTCATATGCCGACTTCATTTCTACTATTGATCGTATTGCTCGTCCCTCTTAACGGCCAGAGTTCACTTTTTCTGCCATAACACCTGACATAGTCTTCAAGCTTATCTCTGCTCGACCTCTACATTCTTATGCGTCTGGGTCCGATGGCATTCCACTATATGTTTTACGTATTGCTTGGCCTATAATATCATCGTGTCTGACGGCCTTATTCAACCGCTCATTAGAGTCTTCTTTGTTTCCGTCTCAATGGAAGCGGGCGCTCATCCGCCCTCTCTCCAAGATTCGTATTCCTCTGTCTCCGTCGGACACGAGACCGATTGCCAATCTGCCTGAACTCTCCAAGTTGCTTGAAAGAATTGTTGCTTCTCAGATCTCCGATTATTTAAACAAATATGACCTTATTAATCCTAGACAATCTGCATATCGCCCGGGTCATAACACTCAGTCTGCACTTCTTCGAGTCTGTGATGATATTAAAAGAGCAATTGACAGTGGATTAGTACTGATTATGATTCTGTTTGATTTCAGCAAGGCATTCGATACCGTCCCACATCTTCAACTTTTGATCAAACTCATAGAACTAGGATTCTCTGATCCTGTTCTTACATGGATTTATTCTTATCTTACTGGTCGCTCTCAAGCCGTTGTTGACGATTCAGGTAACCTATCGTCTTGGCTGTCAATGCTCTGTGGAGTGCCTCAGGGCTCTGTTCTTGGTCCACTTTTATTCTCTCTATTTATTAACGATATTGGCAAAGTCTTGAATTACTCTGAACATATGATATTTGCTGACGACGTTCAGATCTATCGCTCATGTCAGCTGGTAGATCTTCTTCATAATCTTGACTTGATCTCTAGGGATGCTAACGCCATCTTTGATTATGCGAGGGTAAATGGCTTAAATCTGAATCCTGCCAAATCTAAGATCATCATATTTGGCAGCAGGACTAACATCAGCAATTTGAACCTTAACCATCTGCCACCAATAATGGTCAATAACACGCCCTTACCATATGTGAGCGAAGTTAAGAACTTGGGTGTCACTTTCGAGTCTAACCTCTCGTGGAGAAAACACATTTCATATACTTCGCAGAAAGTTCATGGAGCATTATATAAGCTAAAATTCAATAAGAACTCTCTCTCAACTGAGCTGAGAATTAAGCTTGTTGTGACCCTGGTTCTACCCCATATTGATTATTGCTGCCTGGTTTATCATGGCTTGAGTAGTGAACTAAATAATAAATTACAAAAGCTGGTTAATTGCTGTATCAGATTTATCTACAACTTGCGACTGGATGAGCACATAACTCCATTTAGGCGTCGTCTGGGGTGGCTTTCAGTTGAGAACAGAAGGCTGTACTTCTTGGGTTGCCAATTGTATAGGTTACTCCATATGGATTCGCCGGTGTATTTGCGGGAACTTTTCGGTTGGTCACTTCTTCTCATTCCTTTCATATTCCTGCACATAGGACCGTTACTTATAGAAATTCCTTCCATCTTTCAGGTGTTTACTTCTGGCAATCTCTCCCGGTTCATATTACATCTGCGTCTTCGTTTCCATCCTTTAAAAGTCTTCTTCGAGCCTATTTGTTCTCGTCTGAATTTGCGTGTTAGGTCGTGTCTGCGGGTTATTTTTATTAGTATTTTCTTCTCTTCAGTTTAATGGTTCTTTAGTTTTAAGTTATAGTTTTAAGTTAGTTCTTAGTTATATGCGATATGTTACCTATGTTAGTTATATTATAAGCAGCGTTTGTAATGTTAGTGGTAACACACATATTCTTTCTATGTACATATGTGCTGTGTTTTATTCTTGCCCTTTAGCTTTGCTTGGGCATAAATACATACCAATCAATCAATCAATCTCTCTCTCTCTCTCTCTCTCTCTCTCTCTCTCTCTCAACGGCAACGTATTTAGTGTCCTAGATATACAGCATCTCTCCTGCCACATTCTTAACGTTAGACCCATGACACGGAAATCTCAACCCGAAGCAACTCCCGGCCGTTCCACGAAGACTAGTGACAGTGTTTCGCTTGTCGTCACCGTGGCGTCTGGTGCTTTCCGTGATATTGTGATCGCCAAAAAGCGTGCGCGACGCACGCTGAGGCAGAGGGATGTTTGTGGCAATGACTCGGATCGGAGTGTACACGTAAATGAGTTGCTCCCTAAGGACATTTACAAATTGCTTCAACAGACGAAGCGTGTAGCTAAAGATAGATCTTACGCGTATGTCTGGGTGAGGGGTGGTCGTGTCCGTGTCAGGCGCTCTGACGGTGAGCCCGTAATTCTAATTTCCTCTAAGGCTGATCTCGACAAGCTTGTTTGATGTGTTGACACCAGTCACTCGGCGTTGTCTGATCATGCTATATCATCATTCACACATTGTTGCTCTGCTTCGGGGACCACTCAATTTCGCGTGGCCCAGTTTAACGCCAATTCTCTGCGTGGTCACATTGATTTCATCAGACTATATTTCAACGCCAACCACTATCATGTAATTTCTGTGTCTGAAACTTGGCTTCATGCAGGCGTTTCTGATGACCTTGTGGCTTTAGATAATTATTTTTTGTTACGTCATGACAGAGCGGGACGAGCGGGCGGAGGAGTAGCATGCTATATAGATAAATTGCTTAAAGTTAAAGTTGTAGCTGCCTCCAGTAATCTTAACGATAATTCACCTGAGTATCTAATTATTGAGATACGCTTTCCGGATGGTGAATCAGTACTATTTGCGTCCATTTACAGAAGACCTAAGGGCCTCCTCTTTCATGACTTTGTTGAGACATTAACTAGATACTCACACCTGTATAAGAATGTAATGATCGGAGGTGACTTGAATTGTAATTTATCATCGACCAGTTATGAGGCGAACTACTTGCGTGAGCTTATGTCCAGCTTATCATTACACATTATTAATTCAGAACCTACCTATCACACGGTTACCTCAGACTCATGGCTCGATGTTTTAATTATAGATGATGCTGATAAGCTTTTATCTTTTACTAAATCTCAGAGTCCTTTCATAGCTGGTCATGATATGATAGAGTTATCTATGTTACTAAATTCAAATTCGATGTCTGAGCGCACTATTTCGCGGCGTAACTACAGGGGTATTGACTGTTCTGAGTTCTCAGATTACCTGGTGTCCATTGCTGGTACAGTGCGAACTGAAATTGATAAAGTGTCTAATGACGCTGATGTTGATAGATTCTGCGAAGTGATGTCTCGCAATCTGTTAAAGGCACTGGATATTTTTGCTCCCACTCGTGTATTTACAATTAAGAAGCCTCCAGTGCGGTGGCTGACGGGTGATCTTAGGACTCGGATGCGTACTCGTAATCAGCTATATAAGCGGGCAAAACGCTCTAATAGTTTACTTGAATATGCCACTTATAGACTTTTTCGCAATCAGCTTAATGAAGACATTAGACGCGCTAAAAGTGAGTTTGAACTTAAATCTCTTGAAAACATCACCGATCCTTCAAAACTTTGGAGAGAACTTGCTCGTCTTGGTCTAGTGAAGTCTACCTTAGTTTCTCCTTTACATTTTTTTACTCCTCATCAACTGAATTCTTACTATGTTTCTGTTTCCGCTACTCTGTTACCTTGCTCATTTACCGACTTTATTTCCGCTATTGATCTGGTCTCTTGTCTATCTCAGCGTCCTGAGTTTGTCTTCTCTGCTATTACGTCAGATATGGTCTATAAACTGGTTTCTGCGGGACCTCTTCATTCTTATGCGTCGGGTGCTGATGGCTTACCTCTCTACATCCTGCGCATAGCTTGGCCTACGATTTCATCCTGTCTAACTGCGTTACTTAATCGCTCATTGGGGACCTCTTCTTTTCCGTCTCAGTGGAAGCGGGCGCTTATCCGTCCTCTCTCAAAGATCCGAATTTCTTTATCCCCATCTGATACGCGACCGATAGCTAATCTGCCTGAACTGTCGAAAATACTTGAAAGGATCGTTGCCTCGCAGATCTCTGATTATTTAAACAAGTATAATCTCATAAATCCCAGACAGTCTGCGTATCGCCCGAGTCATAACACTCAGTCAGCACTTCTGCGTGTTTGTGACGAGATCAAGAAGGCGATTGACGAGGGACTCGTATTGATCATGATTCTCTTTGACTTTAGTAAAGCGTTTGACACTGTTCCGCATCTTCGACTTCTCATTAAACTTAAAGAGTTAGGATTTTCTGACTCTGTCCTTATATGGATTTATTCATATTTGACAGGCCGTTCTCAGGCTGTGGTTAATGATGCGGAGGGTCTTTCGTCTTGGCTTTTTACGTTGTGTGGAGTCCCGCAGGGCTCTGTGTTGGGACCACTTTTATTTTCCTTGTACATAAATGATATTGGTAGAGTATTGTTATATTCAGAGCATATGATATTCGCTGATGATGTTCAGATATATCGAGCGTGTCCACTCTCTGATATTCTTCATAATCTCAATCTGATCTCTAGGGATGCAAATGCCATCTTTGATTATGCCTCGGAGAATGGCTTGAAACTGAATCCTGCCAAGTCTAAAGTTATCATATTCGGCAGTAATAGAAACGTCAATAGTATTGATCTCAACCTTTTACCACCTATCATAGTCAACAACATACCTTTGCCATTTGTCAGTGAGGCGAGGAACTTGGGTGTCGTTTTTGAGTCCAATCTCTCTTGGAGAAAACACACTTCGCTTGTCTCGCAAAAAGTCCACTGGGCGTTATACAAGCTCAAGTTTAACAAAAACTCTCTCTCCACTGAGCTTAGAATTAAGCTTGTGACGGCTTTAGTTCTACCTCATCTGGATTACTGCTGTCTTGTTTATCATGGCCTAAGTGAGGAACTGAACACCAAACTACAGAGACTCGTGAATTGTTGTATCAGGTTCATTTACAACTTGCGACGAGACGAGCATGTTACTCCGTACAGACGTCACCTGGGTTGGCTTTCAGTCAAAAACAGACGGCTTTACTTTCTTGGATGTCAGATGTACCGCATACTTTATATGCTCTCACCTGTGTATTTAAGGGAGCTATTTACACCTCTCGACTCATCGCTTAGGAGATCCGAACGATTAGCCACTTCTTCAAATCACATTTTTCATATTCCTGCTCATACAACAGTTACTTACAGAAACTCCTTCCAGCTTTCGTCTATTTATTTCTGGCATTCTCTTCCTGGTAATATTACTTCGGCATCGTCTCTTGCATTCTTTAAGTGTCTTCTTCGTGCGTATTTATTTTCGTCTAAATCAGAGTGACTGGTGTGCAATATTGTTTCCGTTATTATACATATATTTAGTTTTAAGTAATTTTAGTTTAAGTAGCATTAAGTTTAAGTAGTACTCATGATGCAATGTTTTATCATGCTTATACTCTTCTTTTCTAGTTAATATTAAGTTGTATATAATGTCTTTTGCTGTATTGTATCTTTGCCCTATAACTTATGTTTGGGCATATTAAACAATCAATCAATCAATCAATCAATCTCTCTCTCTCTCTCTCTCTCTCTCTCTCTCTCTCTCTTTTACACACTCTGACGCTCGTTCACTCGCACGTTTTCTTATCCGTTCTGTGAACCTGTCTCTCGTTCGCTCGTACTTTCGCTCACTCACTCACTCACTTACGCACCCGTTTCTTTACCCGTTCTCTCTCTCTCTCTCTCTCTCTCTCTCTCTCTCTCTCTCTCTCTCTCTCTCTCTCTCTCTCTCTCCCTCCCCCCCCCGTCCTTTCTCTCACTTACTCATTCATTCACCCGTTTCCTTACGCGTTCTATTTCTCTCTCACTCTGTATTTCACTCACTCACTCTTACTGTAATATAGTAAAATTATTATACTTACATCTTCCGAAAAACGTTCCCAGCGGCATGTCGAAGACAAATGATTTGTTTTGGCAGAGCGAATTTCAATCCCCGAGAGAGCATCGGGCGATGTCGGTGACATTCGTTCCTTATCCATGAGACTCTTTCCTGTGTTAAATTTCAATTCTTTTTACGTTCCACTACACAAATATATTGTAAAAAACAGATATTTATTTTAAAAAACGTAGATAATTTTCAGAACTCGGGAAAATAGTGGATAAAAAAGAGAGAGAGAGAGAGAGAGAGAGAGAGAGAGAGAGAGAGAGAGAGAGAGAGAGAGAGAGAGAGAGAGAGAGAGAGAGAGAGAGATGATGATGATTGATATTTATTAGCTTTCTCAGCTATATATGTTACATAAAAATCTTACAACTTTGTCACAGTTAATACTATGTATTCTTTTAGCCTACGTCTAAACAATTCGATCCTCTCACTCTGTTTCAATTCTACCGGTAACGCATTATATACATTCACACCTTCATAGAACAGACTCTTTTGCGCGTTTCTTGTTCTGCGAAATTGCACTGCAATATTATCAGCCTGCCTAGTGAATCTTCCACTCACATTACCTACTATTTCTAATCTATTATTTAACTGACCAGGTAACATTCCTCTCACTATCTTATAAATAAAAATACATACATTATAATACAACCTCTGTCTTACAGACATAAAGTGCAACGTTTGTAACATGTGTTCTACCTTGGTTCGTCGATCACATTGCAATAATACTCTCATAGCTCGATTTTGTGCCACTTGCAGCTTAGACAGCTGTGTCTCGCTCATACCAATTAGTAACGTTGCACAGTACTCGAAGTGCGGCGCTATAATTGATTTATACACAACACATCTTGCATACGCAGAAATATCGCTACCTATTCTATTCAAAAAGCTTGTCTTTTTCCCTATTTTCTTTAACATATAAACACATTGGTCTTTCAATCGAAGCTTGCTATCAATAATTACTCCAAGATATTTCATTTTCTCTACACGCTCTATCACAGTACCATCCCCGCATTTTAGAGTAATATTATCCTTCATTTCTTTCCTAATACTTCTAATTATCATATATTTCGTTTTACTCGCGTTTAATTTTAATTTATTTGCATTCATCCACTCTTCTATTATAATAAACACCATATTTAATTTCATTTCCAACTCCTCACAACTATCTCCTGTTACATATATTAATGTGTCATCCGCAAACATTTTTATGCTATACCCGTATGGCATACTTTTAACTATATCATTAATATATAAAATAAATAGCAGGGGCCCCAGCACCGATCCCTGTGGAACTCCGTACTCAGTAGTAAGCAATTTCGACCATTTATTATTAAACTTAACTTGTTGTGTCCTATTACTTAGATACGATCTAAACCATTCTAGCACCATTCCTCGTATGCCATACTGATATAATTTCTCCAAAAGTCTTATTCTACAAACAGTCTCAAATGCTCGCTTAAGATCCATGAAAATTACTCCTACCATTTTTCCTTCGCTAACTGACAGTTTCCACTCATCCATAACAACTTGAATAGCTGTTTCACATGAGTGCTTTTTCCTAATAGTAGGGGAGCCCAATGGGGGATTTGGTGATTTACTCGAGCGCGAAAGATTAACATATAGGGGGATACCTTGCACCCTGTTGAGTACCTCCACTATATATAAGCCCTTAATATAGGATCGCGCGTCTAGGGCAGCCGATCAGAATAGTAAAAAAAAATCGATCGTTAGAAATACTCGAGCGCGTCAGATTAAGGTAAGGTGGGTTAATAACATGCTGAAAAGTGTGCATTTCAATAATCTGACGATTTGAGCGTGACGTAAGGGAGTGGGAGGGTCACAAACTTGCAAAAAAAAAAACGTCACCTTAACATTCTCGAGCGCGGTCGAATTTTTTTTTATTTTGAAGGAAATAATTCAAGAATAACGGAAAAAATATAATCTGCCGATTTCTACAAGCCGAAGTAGCACAAATCGTCAGAAAAGTTTAGTGCGTGCAGCTGTGTTACGTATATTCAGTTACCAATAATAAAGTAACGCGAACCATCGATCATGAACTGTCATGTCCTGATCACGAAGAAGCGGATACAAAAGCAGTATTTCTTGCATGTCAGCTAAAAGAAGATTCCACTGTTACAATCAGAACCTCTGATACAGATATTGTTGTTATCATGTTGGCCAATATGGAACATCTTCAAGCATCAGTGAAAATATGGATGGATCTCGGAGTAAGTAATGCACGCCGATATATCGACGTTTCCGCACTCTCTGTTAAGCTAGGCCCAATAGTTTCGCGAGCGCTACCAGCTCTTCATGCGCTAACAGGAAGTGATTTCAACCCGGCACTTTATAGACGAGGCAAGAAAAAACCTCTAGATATTCTAATGCATTCAGAAATTTTTCAAAAAGAATTTGCAGATTTGGGATCTAAAGATTATAATATAGATGAATCTTTTAACATCATACACTCTTTTATCTGCCACTTGTATGGCTTAAAAAAATTAGATGATGTCAACAGAGCTAGAATTGAAATCTTCAATACGACATACAAGGTATCAGATACATCACAGCCCTTCTCGTTGAATGTTCGTAATTACGATGCTTGTTGCTTGCCACCATGTCAATCGGAGTTACTGCAGCAATTATTACGAACAAGATATATTGCATGCTTGTGGAGGAATGCACACAATCCAAACAGCATCGTCATGTCACCAACAGATTACGGATGGACAGATGTAAAAGGCAAATTGGAAATGACTTGGTTCGTTGGTAATCAATTACCAGAAGCGTACGACGATGTAGTCATAACACCTGATATTCTAGGAGATACTCCAGATTCAGGTATATTTTCTTTTCAAAACTTTGATAACACGCTTTTCATGAAATAAATAAAATATTAAGTATTATAACGATTTCTTGTTACAGATATGCAAGCTGAAGATGAAATTGACGAACAAATCGAACCAGATTTGCAGTACGACGATAATTCCACGGAAGAAGAAGATGAAGATGAAGATTAAAAAAAAATATTTTTAAAGTTTTTTTTTATTTTACTATTTTTTTTCTGTACTTATATATTATAATTGAAAGAAATAGATTTTTTTATTTGCATTCTATTTTCCATGCATTTTACTTGTCACACTTAGTAATTTAAAAAAAAATTTTTTTTTTAATTAAAAAAATTTTTTTTCAATTTGTCAGATTAAGAAAATCCCTCCAAATAATCGTCAGATTATGGGTCAGCGCGACTAGGACATCAAGCTGAATCACCTGTATAATAATCTGACGCGCTCGAGTATTTCAAAATGGCGATTTTTTTTTGCATTATCAAGAAGCCGCCATGAGCTTGCGTCATGTCCGAATCGTCAGTCTTTTGAATGGGAGCTTCTTTCGGGTTCACTTAACATCCCCTCCGAATATCTGACGCGCTCGAATAAATTTTTTTTTCCCGTTTTTAACCGTTCCGTACAGCCACCCTCACCATGCAAACCGGCAGATTAACATACCTCCAATATCAGAGACACGTGGGGCATATACACTATCAATATCTGACGCGCTCGAGTATTTTCATGTGACTATTTTTTTTTACATTTTTGAAAACTTGTAGACGCTTCCCCCACCGGTGAAAGAGTGTACATTATATAACCTTTTTTTCTTTCTACCATCTAATCTTCAAAATCCAATAGGTTCCTACGACGCTCGAGTAAATCGCCATTTAGCCCGCTGGGCTCCCCTACTATAAAACCCGATTGATGCTCCGTTATAATGTTATTATTTTCCAGATATTTTTCTATTTGTCCTTTTACCACTAACTCTAACACTTTCTCGTATATCGGTAGAACATTAATCGGCCTATATTCACTTGTTTTATTTGGTTTAGAGATCTTTGGAATAGGTATTATTGTGGACGTTTTCCAACCATCGGGGCACTGACCTTTAATTAACGAGTTATTTATCAACTCTACAAACTCTACCTCTATTGCATGAAAGGCTATTTTTAGTATACCACTAGTTATCCCTTCTTCTGTTCCTTTCTTATTAGGTAGTCCCATAACAATTTGTTCTAGTTCCCTTGCATCGATTCTACTGAATTCTTCCATGATTCCCTTATTTTCTATGTTAATACCATCTGACTCTGCAAAACCCCCTTTAATGGTTTCAATTATATTCCTAATACTCTGTACATAATATAAATTAAATTTGTCCGCTGTGCTACTATCTTCACTGCCTACTATTATCTCAAAATCTACTTTATTTATTTCACTAAGACTCGGCACACCCTTTACCACCTCTTTTAAAGTTTTCCACATTTCCGTAGGGTCTTTTTTATTATTATCTATCATATCTTCATAATATTTTTTCTTTTTCACTTTGATTAGTTTAACCACTGCATTTCTCTTACTTTTAAATTGTCGCCAATCCTGTTCTTCACCAGAGTAACTTGCTTTAATATAAGCTGTATCCCTTTTATTTGCAGCCATTCTTATATCCTCCGAAAACCATTTTTTCCCTTCCCATATTTTCGGTATTCGAAACTTTTTCTTAGGCGCTACAATGTCTAGTGCACTAACCATATTCTCTACAAATTTATCTTCTTTCTTATTTACATCTAGCTCTGTTTGCTTACATTTCCCTTCTATAATTAAATTAAAAAAATCATTTGCCTTAAACTTCTTATAATCCCTTCCAACAAATTCTCTATATCTATTACTCGATTTTCGTATACTAAAGTCGACTCTCAGCCACGCATGGTCTGTTATTTTAGGTTTTTCATATACTTGTACCATTACTTCACTGTTCGCAAAAACTAAATCTATAGCTGTTTGAGTATCTTTTGTAATTCTTGTTGGACTATTAACATATTGTTTCATTCCTAAGCTTAACATTGTTGTTTGCAACTTTCTCCCATAAAACAAATCTATCAATAAGTCTATGTTAAAGTCCCCAATCAACAGGCATTCCCCTTTAATTACCAATGTTTCCACTATGTCCTCCAGAAATCTTATAAAATCACCATCGGACGCACTCGGTGAGTGATACACTACCATTACCGTGCCCTTATACGAATTTTCTCGTACTTTGATTACCGCGCACCAACAGTGAAACTAATTTTCTCGTTATTACTACCTCATGCTTTATGTCACTTCTTATATACAAAATTACTCCTCCTGTATTTCTGCTTTCAGCATCACACCTTACTATGTTGTAGCCCGGTTCACACACCTCGCTGTCCTCTATATCTGCTATCAGCCTAGTTTCCGACAGCGCCAAGATTGCAAGGTTCATTCTCTTCAAAACTAGATGTTGTATCTCTTCTTTATGTGCCATTAAGCTTTGCGCATTGGTGTACAGAATTGATTCCAATTTTGTCTGTAGATGCTACTTGGTAGCTCCCCAGCCAGTTCTCCTTTTTTCCTCCTCAAGTGCTCTTTTAAATGTCGGACATTCCATACTAAGGGCATCGTGTTCATCATTTATCTTTAAGTTATACGTCTTGACTTTATACATGCAGTTTACACACCGCTTTTTCGATATCGTACATTCGTTTGCTTTGTGGTTGCCTGCACATCTATGACATGTATCTTGTCGAGTACAATACTTGGCTATGTGATAGTATCCCCAACACTTGTAGCATCTTTTAACACTGAAGTAGTTAAATACACGACATTTCCTCCAACCTATATTTATTTTCTCTCTTTTCAGCATTAATTCATGAGTCACATCATCCACTTCAAGTATTAAAGAGCCTTCTTCTTTCCCACTGACATGCATATTATCATTTCTTCCTTCTTTGACTATTCTTTTCACTACTCTTATATAGAATCCTTCTCTTATCTCATCAATTTTATTTTGCTTTTTAATTGCCTCTATTAAGTTTACTTCTTTCAATTCCATTTCCTCCTTACCCACATTTATAATTTTTATCTTTGGTTCTATTTTCTTTGGCTCCATGATTTTGTATTCTTCACCCATCTTATTCTGTACTGTGGTCTTTAGCTTTTTCAGCTCTCCCTCATTATCACATCCAACGATAACTGTTCCGTTGTTTCCTTTTCTGAGCCTTGTTATACCCACTCCTAGATTTTTTATGTCTACACTGTCCATTACCAATTTCTTGGTAGCTTCACTTTCCTGTTGTTTCTTCGGCTTGACTATTATCACGCTTTCTTTTTCCTTACTTCTTACAGCTTCACAATAACTTCTTTTTAGCGCGTCTTCTGGCGGACCCTTATTTTCTACCTGCATACTCCTTCTCAGTTCTTCAAATTCTAACTTTATACCTTCCAATTCCTTACGAACTATTTCCTTAATTACCGTTTTAATTTCCTTTTTACATGCCATTTCGTCTCTCATCTCCTTTATTGCTCTCATCAGCCAATCTATCTTTACATCCATATCAGAAGATTTATTTGCAGATTTATTTGCACTCTCCGACTTGTTAGATGTGTTAGATGCGGATCCCGCAGATCCCGTTGATCCCAGTCTGTCTCTTCCACTCTCTGCCGCCGTCGGTGTTTTCTTGTGGATTTCTAATTTGTCATTTCCAGTTGAAAACTCCTCAAATGGACCCGCATATTTCACCAGCTCATTGGCTCTATTATATACCTTGTGTTTACTCACACACCCAGGGTAAAAAAATAATTTGGTACATGCCCTGCACTGGACTACCAGGCTTTTTATTTCCTTCTTGCACGCAGTGCATCTATATTCCGCGTACTCAATGTCAATCATATCTGCGGTACCAACCGATACAGGTAACGCAGAGAGAGAGAGAGAGAGAGAGAGAGAGAGAGAGAGAGAGAGAGAGAGAGAGAGATTGATTGATTGATTGATTGATAAAGTTTATTATGCCCAAGCAAAGGCTAAAGGGCAAAAAGTAATAGCAGTTACAATAATATGGTGATTACAATACAATACAATACAAGATGCAAAGATACAATGTGATATAAACAAAAGCGAAGTATAACGGACAGAAGTTAGTATGATGTGCATGCTCTCTCTCTTAAGGCAAGCAACCAGCAATCTCAATAATATACACTGTAAAAAACTAAGAACTAACGCAACTTGGCTAACGATAATTACAGTGAAAAAGAATAAGATAAGGAGCAGTGTTTCTAAAGAGAATAAAACAGTATATATATAAAGAGAGAGAGAAAGAGAGAGAGAGAGAGAGAGAGAGAGAGAGGGAGACGCAGCGCTAATAATATATTTTCTAATTTTTTATTCCAGCAAAAAGTTTAGGCACAACAGTGCCGAATACAGCAACGACGTCACAGGCAGCGGAAATAAAATCGCTGCCGCCGCCGCCGCCGTCACTGCCCGCGTCGTCGACACCGACACCGGCTCCAGCAGCAGCACCGGCACCGTCACCTCCGCCGGGGTACGTTCCGACAGCTGGTGGTACTAGCATTCCGGGATACCGCCCGGGATACTAATAATATAAATAATTTTTCAAGAAAATATTGCAATTATTACATGTATTGTAAAGCATAAACAAAACGTGTTCTCTGTACTAGCATCCACGTGCATTTATATTATATATTCACTTAACGTTAGAAATCCTAAGGTAAGGAAATATACCGATAACGTTTAGAAATAATATATTTCTAATTCATAAAAAAAAACGACGGTGCGGTGTCTGGAAAATGGGTACATTTGTGCAACATAATATTTCCACCTACTTGCTAGTCCTCATTATTTCCGACACGCGGACACACAGACACACATTGTATCTTATACCTATAGACACATACACACCTTGGACTATACATCGGAGATAGAATACGGATATTTTTCTGCGAATCAAAATACATTCCCGAAAAATAGATTAACTTATAACGTTATGACTGTTCGCCGACGGAAAACTTTGCGCCATTTGTATAGCTAACATTGCGTGTGTTTCACAATATTTTATTTATGTAAACTGTAATTTTTGCAGAAACCGAGGACATCGAAATCGTTTATCTGAACTTTAGATAAATTGTAACGCTAAGCTCTACTAACATGAGTAAATATTTTTTTTAGTATAGATAATATAAATTGGATAAAAAGTTTATAAATTACTGTATTGTTCCCATGTATTATTCCCATAATCCTCTTTCTCTTATGTTTCTTTTCTTTTATTTCTTCTCTTTCTCTTTTTCTTTTTTTCGGTACGTTGTATATGCGTGCGTGCGTGCGTGTGTGTGTGTGTGTGCGTGTGTGTGTGTTAGTAAGGGCATCGGAGGCGTCGCCTTCGAAACCGGCCTAAAAAGAACAAGCAAGGGTAATAAAATGACATTTGTACGACAGATTTTTCAAGCGTGTTGATTTATTGCAGGATAGAAAAGTTCTCGAATATCTATAAAAATTTTCTATTCTGGAGCAAATCAATACGTTTGAAAAATTAATCATATGACAAATGTAATACTAGCCCAAATCCGAGCACTGTGTTAGCACATGACATGTTTAAAATATATGTATGCAATATGTACATTCAATACCCATTTCTTGGCGTGTCGAAATTCGAAACCATTACAGGTTTGTATGTATGTATTGGCAATACATGTATCTCTCTGTTTCAGGATTTCATGACATATTGAATATTATACGTACACATATATATTGTATATACACATAATTCTGTCTTCGTTTCGTGACGAATGTTTATATATGGTCTCTCTAAACAGGACGCAATATATAGTATTGAATAAAGAGAATATGAAATGGGCCCCTCCAACGCCCATTTCCGTGAAACGCAACCGACATATTTTTGCCGTTTCTCCGTTAGTGTAATGAGTAGTGTCAGAATAAATGTTTCTGATTTTTATTACAATCAGTATCATCTAAAGGCTTCTGACACTTATTTTATCAGTATAGCGTCAGACGCTTCTGACATTTATATTTTGTCAGTACCGTCAGACGCTTTTGATTTTACTAAGCCATGCAGTCCACAAAGAATATCTTTGCTAAGATAGCTTTTGAGTATCACAACAGTATTATAATAATATCTCAGCCTTTTTGTAAATAAAAAGCTTGAATTTATTTCTTGGGAAAAAGCAGCAGTTTATTGCTTTCTATAATTTTACAAAAATGTTTTCTCATACTTTTTACATCATTGGAGTAGTTTTCCTCACAAGGATTACCTCCTAAAGCTATAGTCGTGGCGAAAGCTGCAGAATAAAGTCCACAACTCGTCCACATCTCTTTCTCTCTCTCTCTCAGGTTGTGTTTTAACATTTTCAAAAATTATGTCATTCAAGCTTACACTGGGATAACGATGATGTATGTAATATTTCTCTTTATCCGCCAATTTATCCATTGCATCCATGCACACGAGAAAATATTTTTAAAAATTTGACTTACACCACTATAGTTTTTACCCCTCCATATAATCAAGTGACAAATACATGCACAGCACATTTTTTTTCAAATGTAACAAAAAGGATCTAAATTATGTGATTTTCATTATTGATACTATAGAATGGGCCCCTCCAACGCCCATTCCCGTGAAAATGCACCTAATATATTTTCTTCCGTCTCTCCGATTAATTAATGCCGATGCCAAATGTAATAATCAATGCCGTCACAACAGACGCTTCTGATTTTTATTATATTATAGATGGATTACAGAATAGGCCCCTCCAACGCCTATTCCCGTGAGAACGCACCCAATATATTTATGTTCGTCTCTTCGATTTTAATTTTAAAATGATACATTTCTAATAATCAGTACCGTCATAACTCATAACAGTAGACGCTTCTGACATTTTATTTTGTTAGTACCGTCAGAACAGACGCATCTGATTTATATTATAATCAGTACCATTCAAATAAACGTTTGTGGCATTTTATTTTGTCACTACTGTCAGAACAGACGCATCTGATTTTTATTATAATCAACAGTCTGAATAGACGTTTCTGACATTTTACTTTTTCAGTATCGTCAGAACAGACGCATCTGATTTTTATTATAATCAGTACCGTCCAAATACACGCTTGTGGCATTTTATTTTGTCACTACCGTCAGAATAGACGCATCTGATTTTTATTATAATCAGTGCCGTCCGAATACACGCTTGTGACATTTTATTTTGTCACTACCGTCAGAATAGACGCATCTAATTTTTATTAAAATCAGTACCGTCCGAATACACGCTTGTGGCATTTTATTTTGTCACTACCGTCAAAATAGACGCATCTGATTTTTATTATAATCAGTGCCGTCCGAATACACGCTTGTGACATTTTATTTTGTCACTACCGTCAGAATAGACGCATCTGATTTTTATTATAATCAGTGCCGTCCGAATACACGCTTGTGACATTTTATTTTGTCACTACCGTCAGAATAGACGTATCTGATTTTTATTATTATCAGTACCGTCCGGATAAACGTTTGTGGCATTTTATTTTGTCAGTTGCGTCAGGACAGACGCTCTAACATTTAGTTTTCCAATACCAAAAAAATTTTTTATTTATTGAGACATGTTTTATCTGTACAATATATTTATACATACCGTAACTTTGTAAATAGTACTATGAACGTGTTGGAAATAACAACAGATGTTCCTCTTCTATAATTTTCATAAAGTGTTGTCTCATGCATTTTACGTCCTTGGAATATTTTTCATCACAAGGATTGTCTCCTAAGGCTACAGTTGTGGCAAAAGCTGCGGCGTAAATTCCGCAACTTATACCGTCTGGTTGTGCATCGACTTTCTCAAAAATAATATCACTTTGCCTTATTTTTGGATATCGACACTTTATATATTCTCTTTCCTT
Source organism: Temnothorax longispinosus (assembly GCF_030848805.1). Lineage (NCBI taxonomy): Eukaryota > Metazoa > Arthropoda > Insecta > Hymenoptera > Formicidae > Temnothorax > Temnothorax longispinosus. Next base: position 386,695 of record NW_027269959.1, on the reverse strand, counting down.
GAGCACCAATCTGTCGTATGTACAGCCAGGTATACTGTCATATACGAACAGTTTGGTGCCATCACAAAATATACATCGCCAGTGTTGAATTCCCTCTGCAAAGTATTGATTTTTTCCTCCAATTATTTGTAAGCTTAAATCGCTCTTACTAGCGTCAATATAATCAGGCAATCCTTGATACTGTACATTTTGCGTTTCAAAAGGAGTACTTTGTCTAACAATGCGTAAAAATTCATCTATTGATTCGTCCGTTAATTCGTTGCCAGACAAGACATTCTCTCTCACAATGGAAATAGGTATAATAACTTTATCTAAATTTATTATTCGTCTTGCCTTATCCTCTTCGGTTATATCTCGCTTGTAGCTTGTACCGATGTATGTACAATCATCATCCTGCTCCATATCTTGAGCAATCATAGCAGTGGTAATTACTGTTTTCATCGGCGAAATGTCACATTTTAACGTTTCGTTATTTTCATTAATGACATTTTCGCTCTTTACTGCATTTTGCTCAATAGTTTTTCGACTACTTAATTTTTTACTTGCTTCCTGTGCTTCTATAATATATCTTGGATCTCTGATTGCCATATGCCTATTATGACGACTGCCAAGATTTCTGGAAGTATGCATTCGTCATAGAAGCGTGTTAATAAAGGCAGCATTTCATTTTCCCACAACATATTGTCTACATCAATGCGCAATATTTTCATGCTTTGTGGAGTCCAAATAGCGAATATACAATATTCTCGTCGTGCTACATTTAATTGGCCTTGAATTTGGTAATAATACCCGTGATTCCTATTCATTTTTTGCGGATTTTTTTTATCAAAGATGCTTTTTATAGCAGGCAATGTCTCTATGGCTTTTTCCGCCGTTAAATTTTCAGCCGAGTGGGGACATTTTATTTCAACCAGACCATTTTCGTCGATAACTCCGTCTGGAGAAGCACCCAACCACGGATGATCAATATCAATAAATAATCCGCATGGTTTTATTTCTTTGTTTAATTTGATAACCAATTCATCCCTCGCTATTTTTTCATTGTCGCGACCATATTTCGTGGCTGCGGAATCAATGAATGAAGAATACAAAATGGCTTTTACTGTCGCTGCGCAAGACGTTGTCGGTCTCATGCGACACACGGTTCCAAAATGAGACGCTGTCAACATTTCTCGTCTCAACGATAACCATAATTCGGAATCACGTTGCTTTCTCGTTTCAATTTTAATTTGCTGCCAGTTAATCGTATTTTCGGATAACTTTTCAAAATGCTTGTGTCGGAGTTGATTAAATATCTCTGACGGAAGATCCGGTTTTTGCGATTTGGAACCATAATAACGATCAGTTCCTGGCTTTTGTTTGGGCTGTCTTTGTCTTCCCTGTGCTTCTCGAGATTCTCTATTTCTTGCAACTTTGATTTGTCGGCGATGTTCCAAATTTTCAACAATAGGTGGAACAATTTTACACAAGCTTTCATGCAATTCTGTAAGTAAGGTAAATGTCCCTATGGCCGACACCTATAAGGCCGACCCAACAAAAGAATGGCGTTGTCAAGCGTGACAAAAATAAATTTGATAAAGAGTTTCATACTGGTGGATAGCTTCATCCATGCACTTTCCAAAAATCGTAGGCTCAATCCATTCCGTCAAGTATTTTTCTAGATAGAGAAGAATAAAGGCGCACTAGTGCGTGCCCCCTCTACCGACCAGCTGTGTCCAATTCCGACCGGGCATGTCCCCATTACCGATTACCTTTTTTCAGAGCATGCGAGGCGGAGGTTTCAACCGAAAAGTAAACATAAAAATGAACATAAATCAATGATAAACATGAAAAATACACATAAGTCATGAAAAGGTATTTTTATCAAGCCAAACCTGGACGACGACGACGACGATGGCGATGACGGTAACGACGGCGACTCTCCGCGCTTGGCAGCGTACGAGTCGCTGCTGAGCTGATAATTGCTCGCGCGTCGCCTGTCCATCCTGAACGGAGGGAAACGCTCGCGGTAACAACGGCTCGCACTGTGCCAGAGCTTACGCACGTAACCGGTACCGTGGACGTGGACGACACGGAGGGCCGCGCCGAGCTCGTGAATCGCCTCCCGCAGGTAACCGAGAACGTGATACGCGTGCGGCGACAGCAGACTGTCGTTGACGAGCAGGGAGTAGCACGCGTACACCACCAGAAGCAAGGTGAACGCCAGCGCCAGGATAGTGCCCCAGGCGTTGTATATCAGCACGCACCCACACGTCACACTTAACAACACCACGGCGCCGCGACTACCGAGATCCCACATAGTACTGCCTCTAAGCGGATAACCTCCCCATGTTTCCGATGATACTGACGTTTACGTACTGGGGACATGCAGGCGTTTTGCTGTGTCTAACCTCGACCATCGAATAAATAAAAAAAATGACAGTTTTTGACTAATTTTTTTTTTCGAATATGGCAATCAAATTGTAACAAACCATTTAGCGCTCGGATTATTCCTTACAAAAGGATTTTGAACGAAATACGGACTATTTAGGCGACCGACAATTCCTAACCTCACTCTTAAGAATACGCGTGGATGGTGACGTGCGGCAAGAAATGCGAAAAAAAATATATTTAACTATTGTACTTACTCTGCACGTTATAATTCTTTTGTACTGCACGAATTCCTGAATTTTTCCACTGCACTAATGAACGTGTTGTTGAATCAGCAGCCTCGTAAACAACGTTTCACGTCAAAAAGGTCGGTAGAGGGAACATGGTCGGCCATGGGGACATTTACCTTACTTGTTGCGTATTGTATTGCACAACTGCTCCTGCAACTCTAGCGTTGTAAGAGCCTCGTTTTCCAAAATTAATTCGCTTTCCACCAATTTCTTTGCAAATTATCGAATTGAACGATTCTGCAGGATTATTGGTATAATTTAGCAACAAGTTGTACGCTTTAGTGCTTATATACGTAATAGCACTTTCTATTTTTTGATACAGACCAAATGATTTCAGAGATGGAACATGATTTCTTTCCATTTTATCACCATTCTTTTTACATTGGCGACCGCGTGCTTCGCATTGTTTATGTTCGCCAAAAATGTGGCTAGGAATATTCGATATATCTTCCTGTAATTCCACAACCTTTATATGTTGAGATGTCTGTTCTTTTCTTCGTTGCTCGGCAGCTTTTTCTATTTCTTTTCTGAAATTTAAAATGTTGCTTTTCACAACATTTCGCGATTGCACAAAACCACGCTGTATTTGCGTTTTTGGCTGAACTGTTTCAGCTACAGCTTTCAATTTCTTGCATAAATTGCGAAGTAAATGATTTGTGCATTCTATTTTTCCAACTGTCACCCTTTGCTCACGATATGGATTGTTACTTCGAATAGCCTGAAAAACGCTACTGTCACCATCGGCAATAACCGTTTTAAATATGAGCCCATGCATATCAAGGCTACAATTAAAACCTTCTGCGATGGCATCGCTCTCCATTCTTGTGGAGCTTGCGTCGCGATCAAAATTTTTATAACATTTGTGCTCTTTTGCTTTGACACCTTTTCGCTCCGCCATATCGCAAATTGAGCAAAATTTATTGCGGATACCAGTGAAGAGAACCTTTTTTGTATGATAACCAATTATGACTCCAACTCCGGACAGAGAGTTATAAGCGCTACCATAAGATCTCTTCATCCAACTACCATCCACTACGACAGTTATATACGGAATACCGTTTATAACATCGTTCCTCTGCAGAGCAAGTTGCTTTTCAACTTCACCAGCCATTAACATATTTTCCATGGCTGTTTTTGTGAAATCTTCGACTACATCTTCTCTATATTTAATATAAGTCGGCTCAGACAAGCAATGAATATTCATGGCAGCACACAACTCTTCAAGCTGGGCAAAACCAATTCTCATTGTAACAGTTCCTGCTACAGCAGCTGTATTAATATCCAAACCTTCTGCTTGTGTAGGTTCTGACCAGATGTTGGCTTCATAATTGCACATTTGGCACTTGAAGAACAACTGTGTCATAAACCCTTTGCGCTGAGATTTTACAAGTTTCCAATCTCTAAATAGGCAATCTATACTTTGCGCATGATTGTCGAATGTTCTATGGATTTCATTCCACAGAAATGTTAGATTGACAATGCGACGGCCTTCAATCATGCGTTCTTGGATACAATGTGGATCCAATCGGCCTGTATTGTCGATAACAAGAGTATCGACATCTTCGCATTGTTCGACATCGCTAAACGTACCTTTTTTTGGCGTTACATCGAGGCACGTTTCTTCGATACTGAACGTTGAATCCGTACTCTTCTTGCTACTTTCCTCTTCGCGTAGCCTCTTTAACCGTCGCCTGCAAACAATAAAAATTTTATTATACATTAAAACAAAAGTATTTCAAATTATTTGCGCAATTATATTACATAAGAAATAATTGTATTTTAGATTATTTTCGTGTTTGTTACAAATTTCTTTACAGTTACAATTTTTACAAAATTACACAATCCTTTGTTTCTTTTTTGTTATTGCTTTCACTGCAAATATACGTAAACATGTTTTATTACAAAATTATTACAATCAAAGTGGACGCGTCTGGTCTTTTACCAGTACCGTCGGAAAAGACGCTACTGATTGTTATTGCAATCAGTTCCGTCAAAGTGGACGCGCCTGGTCTTTTACTAGTACCGTCGGAAAAGACGCTACTGATTGTTATTGCAATCAGTTCCATCAATGTGGACGCGCCTGGTCTTTTACCAGTACAGTCGGAAAAGACGCTACTGATTGTTATTGCAATCAGTTCCGTCAAAGTAGACGCGTCTGGTCTTTTACCAGTACCGTCAGAGAAAGAGAGAGAGAGAGAGAGAAAAGACGAAAGAATATATCAATATATCAATATAATAACAAACATAGAAACAAAGGATTTTTTGTATTTTTCTTTTAAAGACAATTCTTTTCAGTTACTGATTTGCATTTATGTATAAATTTAAATATAATATAAAACATTTATAATATTATTTTTTGTTTATTTATTTTTAATTGAAAATAATTTCATCATTTTTTTTTTATTTCTTGTAATTGTACAAAGTGTTCTATTTTAACATTTGCACTGTAATATCTCGAAAACCGATGATTTTATTAAAAAATGTTTCAGACAAAAGTTGTAGGATTTCAAGGGAAACAGATGGTGGGAATGATTTGATCTTGGATAGTTGTTTGAAGGCCACGCAGGATCAACTGCAGTTTCAAATAGAACCCCCTATTTTTCGTTGCATTCCCTATTCTTATTGCATACTTGGAGAGCTTTTCAAAACATTACAAACAAATTCCTTTTGGTTGCGTACTTTTCGAAATATGAGTTGACAAAGTTCAATATTTTTCATTATTTACGTTACAAAATCTCGATTATTTTTCGTCGGAGAAAAAAGTAATTTAACACTTTTTAACTTAATTTACTCTCGACAAAATATTGTTGCAATAGTGCCTCAACATTTCAAAATATTTGTGTACTGTCATCATAATATGTTATAATATGCAAAAATTATGTAAAATTTAGAACATTATTGAAACATCATATTCTTGAAATCAAATCAAGAAAGTTTTATATCACTTTTCTCTCCGACGAGAAGTAATAGAGATTTTGTCACCTAAATATTGAAAAATATTGAACTTTGTCAACTCATATTTCGATAAGTACACAATCAAAAGGAATTTGTTTGTAGTGTTTTAAAAAGCTCTCAAAGTAAGCAATAAAAATATGCAACGAAAAATAGGGGATTTTATTTAAGAAACTGCAGGTGATTCTCACGTGGCCTTCAAACAATTCCAAGGTCAAATCGTTGTCACCATTTTACGTCCCCCTTGAAACCCTACAACTTCTGTCTAAAACATTTTATTAAAATCATCGTTTTTGAGATATTGCAGTGTAAAAGTTAAAATGGGACTGTTCAAAACTTTTTATTACATATAAAAAATAATAACATTTAATTTTAAATATAATGTTTATATTTCTTATTTTGCTTTCTTTTCCAAAATATTCGTAATAATGTTTTAAAAAAAGTGACCCCAAAAATTGCCCCTTTTTGGTTACGCGATATTGGAACTGAATTTTGTGCCAAATGATACCTTATGATAAGACATCAATCACAAAAAAATTTTAAGTTGAGGTAAGAATTGGTTCTAGAGATATGAAGGGTCAGAGTAAAAGAATCAAAGAATTTAGACTACTTATAATACATAAGTCAATTTCAAAAAGTAAACAAATAAATAAGAATACACATCTCATTGAATACTTACAACACCACGAAAAAGATATTTTTGTATACATTTTGCGTTATTTCTTATTTAGTTTTATATGTAATAAAATGTTCTTATATCTAATAAAAGGAACAGAAATATACATAGATATCACTGTTATTTTATAACGAATTCGGTAGATCTGCACTGATTCTGTTTTTTTTTCGTATAGAGAAAGAACGCTGCTAAACGAAATGATTATAACAAAAACTGTCTGTTGTCTACTCTGTCTGTCTGTGTATTTGTCTGTAGAAATTTTATATGACAAATATACTAACCTTTGTACCCAACCCTTCTTCAGAGAGGGCCTGCGGGCAGAGAGAGGCTTCTTTCCATGTACACCCATAATTATCACAAGAATTACTATTATGTACTACTGCGAGTATTATAAAATACTGCAATGACATACGTAATTCACACCACACAATCACTAAAGTAACACAGCGAAAACGCGTTCGTTACTACGGATCTCTGAACGATCAGATGATCTCCTATAATGTCTTTTGTTTTCACGTCGCGACTCGCAACCCACTATCCTCCTTACTCTACTGTCTCACTCTTTTTACGTATTGTTTCATACTAGCTCATGTGTGTATATGTGAAAGGGTCTTGCATACACACATCTCTAAAATGTATATTGCAGTATTTAGTGTGCAATATTCCTTTGTACTTATTTGCAATAAGTTTCGCGTTGTTATTATAATGTAGACCTCGAATCAGAAATGTTATATTTTATTTTGAATTAAAACGTAAATGCATCAAATAAGGAATAATAATTTCGTTACTTTTTCCATTATGCTAAGGAAAAACGTGATTGACTATTTATTTCGATCAACTCTTACATGTACAGTATTACTTTTATTCCTATCGTAGTATTCATGATAATTTCGGTGAATAATATTTTTCTATGCTAAATGTTTGGAGCGATCAAAACTGAATGACAGCATATTCAATAACAACAAAAATAATAATAAAGTTGTAGGATCGATCAAAACTTATTTTTTATTTTTGATATTGTTTGAAACGTACAAGTTCGCGCAGGAACCTGAGCTCAAAAATTATAGAAAAGGGAACGATACCTTTCTTGTTGTTATGTCGGTAAAGAGATTGTGTATTTTCGTGGCAGTTATGTTATAATCAGCGAATTTATCGGAATAAAATGTTTTACAAAGAACACATAGCATAAACACAAAATCAGATAATGTTGAATTATCCTTGCATAATCCTTTCTCATGTTTCACGACAAGAAGTTAATCTCTCATCAAGATTAAGTTTAAGAAAACAGAAGTCTGTTATTTTTGCATCTCAACCAGAGAAAACAACCAAGTGATCTCAACCTTTGTGTCTGTTTCAAGAAAGGATCATGCAAGTTAAACATATGATTCAAAACGCACATTACATAAATATAGCAATATTATACAAAGCATAAATAAGTTGAAGTACTGTGTCAATTAGTTATTCGTCGATAATAATTCATATATATATATCTCACTTAACGAGTAAGCAAATGAACATATGCAAAGTAAAGCATTTGAGAGAATGTTTAGGCTTATTTAAATATTGTGTGAGATTCTATAACTTCAATATAATGCACTTTTTCTATTAATTGATACAGTAACTTCCGTGGTAATTCAAGTTATATAAGTATTTCGAGTAATAGTATATATAATTCGATAATTGAAGAGCGAACTCAATTAAATGATAATCAACTTTTCGTATGTAATACGGTGTTTCGTAAACGTTAATAGCTGGCAAATAGCCACGGGTTGAATCGCAATATTCGTTAAGATAATATCGACCATGCGTGAATATCCGAATCACGCGTGCATCGATAACGTAAGTTAAATTACTACATATCAAGAATCAATTACTTTATTCGCGGGTTGCAACCATTCAAAATGACTTTAAGTTCGACTGAGCTCAGACCGATAATTAATTCCGGAATATTTAAGCAGCGATGTAGCCTTTCTGCGAGGATGTAATCCGTCGCCCCGTGAGTTATGCGAGGATGCTATCCGGCGTCGCCCCGTGCTTTCTCGAACTTTGTAATCAGACGATCGCATTTTATGATGACCTTGCGTTCATCATAATCCGCTTGAGAGTTGCCGATCAATCTCGTAAGTGATCTCTGATTTACACGAGTTCGATATGTTACCTGAAAGCATCCGCCGTCGTTATCTATGGATAGGATGGTCATTGACCAAAACCGTGAGGGCCTGTGCAAAGGGCAAAATGGCCGCTTCTTTCCGTTTTTCCGAGGCCTCGTCGCAATGGCTAAGTTCGTCCTTCCTTCAGTCGTATATGTCGAGCGAGGTACTTTCAATCGCCTCTGAGCCGAGCTGCAATGCCTCCTCTGATGTTACGGAGACGTCCTCGTGATAGTCGTGATCTGTCTCAGATTCAATAGTCTGGCGGATTTCAATCGCGTAGCAATTAAACAAATATACGACGCCGTGTAAAGGAACGCGACTCTACGCCTCGCTAGCCGGAAGACGAATACCTTCCCGGCGGGCTTCACGTTCATCCCGATACGTTCACGCTTGCGCGACGTATCGTCGGTCCGCGCCTTTTTCCGGCGCTGGGGCGCAACGTGGTCGTCGCAGCGCTCGCGAAACACTTAACGCTAAAGATAACTAGGGAACTGTAACACCGATGCCATCTATGAGGATTCTACCGAATCGCCACTTATAAATCCACTATGCTTACAGATGTCTACACCTACACAATCTCTTCACGCTTTTTATTGCCCGTTTCTAACAGATATACTTCTTTCTTTGAGCTATAATACATATATACATATGTATGTACTACATACAAATAAATGTCTGTCTATATTTATTATCAAATCACTTACAAAAAAGTAAATATGTTTTGTACAAGTCTAATTGTTTTTTTCTTTTCGTATTTTTTTTACAAGAAATATATATTCCTTTTAATTTATGTACATATATTTGCATATATACTGCATGTTCCGCAGAATATATAGTGCATGTATGTGCACCACTTCTCACGTCCGGGAATGCAAACGCGCTGCCATCCATGAGTATAGTGGTAATTGGTTGCACGCGTCCCGATATGCGCGGTCAATGAGTGCGATTGGCGAGTCGCGTGTTACAGCACGCGAAAGCCGCAAATATACTGATGTTATATTATAAATTTTTACTGGATATTATGGAATAATTACGACCTAGCGGTAACCGTTAGTTACTATTATTCAATGAATGAATTATGAGCTGCCTTACATTTTATATATCATTGCACGGAACTGCAGGTGTATGTTATATGCATATGATACATGTGCGAAATATTGATTTGTATTTGGGAAAGAAATGATAATTTCAAGTTTATTTCTATTCAGTAAAAAATTAATATAGCTACCTGTTACAAAATAGAACAAGTATTGGGAAAAAAAATTCTACAGCGCAAGTTTTCATCCTGCGTTTTCGCTATTTCTGTTCTTGCTGTCAGTGCCATATACTACGTTTACGCGAGCGTTACTTCTGTAGTAACTTACGATATATCACTCGTTTACGCAGAGTAAATTATCGTAAGTTACTACAAAATCCCGTTTACGCGAAGGAATTATCATAAGTTACTACAGAAGTAACGCTCGCGTAAACGTAGTAATAGTGCACTGATGTATAACATACATCTTTATTTATTTTTACGCTATCGATTGCTCGTCAAGCATAACAAAATATAATAACAAAGCACAAACGAAACATAAGGATAAATGTATTTTTTTTTTATATTCCATACACGTTACATGTTAGTATAAAATATTGAAATTATGCGTGATGAGTTTTCTTTATTTGTTATATTATTTTTTTTAATTTACATAACAAATACAGAAAACTTATCATGCATAATACTTCAATACCCTTCAATATTTTAAATGTATACTAACAGTACAAATAAATCATCCAACATGTGGAGTATAAGAAAATACATTTATCCGTATGTTTCGCGCGCGTGCCCCTTGTTCTTATATTTTGTAATGCTTGATGGGCGATTGATAGTGTACAATTGAAGAAAGATGTTATATATCTGTGCACTGAGGCACTGACAGCAAGAATAAGAATAGTGGAGACGCAGGATCAAAACTTGCGCTGTGATACTTTTTGCTTCCTAATTTTGTAATATTTCGTAACTGATGTAGAGAGCTATGTAGATATGTTTATTATACAAGTAAATATTTCACATATGTATCATATGCATATAGTATGTACGTAGTATTTATATATGTTACAGTCAAAGCCCGAAACGCAGGCATTCCTAGGATTGACTAGTCAATCCTGGGGAACGACCAAGCGTCTTAGTCAAAGCCCGAAATAAGTTTTGCGTTTCGGCTTTTGACTAGTCAATCCTAGGAATAACTAATACGGCTAGTCAAAGTTAGAAGCTAAAGAAAAATTACTTCGGACTTTGACTAGTCGATCCTAGGTGTGGCTTAATTTGGACTGTGTGACTGTTAACAAATAAAATCAAGTTTTTTTTCACTAAATTAAGTTCTTATTGTTATTAATGCCCCGCGACGCGAGATATTAAACGTTAAAGTTGACAGGAATCAGGTTATGATTCCTGTCATACCGACGAGCTGTAGCGACTACTGGCGACTACGAACATGCCCTGTGGCCACATACGCATGTTCAGTGGCCGCACACGCATGCAAAACTGCGCAAATTTTAAATGAATCAATCGTGCAGAATAACTCAAGCATCTCGATTCAAGCAGTTAGGTCTCGCGCTGGGAGTTTCATTAGTTTAATTATGCGTGGGAAGCACACACACACACACACACACAACGGGGGGGTGCGAGGGGGGGCCTTTGGCCCCCCCTCCCTCGCACCCACCCCGCCGGTAGGCTGCGTGGACCTTGCTTTACAACATAAAGTACATGCTAAGTTGTAAAACGAAATTATAAAGCACATGCATGGAGGGGTGCAAGGGGGCTTACATGCATGAGCGCACGTGAACAAAAAGGCTTTTCTCCCCTGCACCCTCCCCCATGCATGTACTTTATAATTTCGTTTTACAACTTAGCATGTACTTTATGTTGTAAAGCGAGGTCCACGCAGCCTACCGGCGGGGTGGGTGCGGGGAAGGGGGGGGCCGAAGGCCCCCCTCGCACCCCCCCGTTGTGTGTGTGTGTGTGTGTGCTTCCCACGCATAATTAAACTAATGAAACTCCCAGCGTGAGACCTAACTGCTTGAATCGAGATGCTTGGGTTATTCTGCACGATTGATTCATTTAAAATTTGCGCAGTTTTGCATGCGTGTGCGGCCACTGAACATGCGTATGTGGCCACAGGGCATGTTCGTAGTCGCCAGTAGTCGCTACAGCTCGTCGGTATGACAGGAATCATAACCTGATTCCTGTCAACTTTAACGTTTAATATCTCGCGTCGCGGGGCATTAATAACAATAAGAACTTAATTTAGTGAAAAAAAACTTGATTTTATTTGTTAACAGTCACACAGTCCAAATTAAGCCACACCTAGGATTGACTGGTCAAAGTCCGAAGTGATTTTTCTTTAGTTTCTAACTTTGACCAGCCGTATTAGTTATTTCTAGGATTGACTAGTCAAATGCCGAAGTGATTTTTCTTTAGTTTCTAACTTTAACCAGTCGTATTAGTTATTCCTAGGATTGACTAGTTAAAAGCCGAAACGCAAAACTTATTTCGGGCTTTGACTAAGACGCTTGGTCGTTCCCCAGGATTGACTAGTCAATCCTAGGAATGCCTGCGTTTCGGGCTTTGACTATAACATATATATTATATATATTATATACATATTTTATATATATTATATAAAAGTATATATCTATATAATATATATAATAAATATTATATATATTTTATATACTTATATAAATATTGTATGGGAATTAATGCAGTACGAAGAAGCAGCCGCGACGCGTGAGTTACAGCGAAAAGCAGGGAATGATATTCTGTCTCTCGCTGTCCGCTGGGTGACGTAAAAGTATTCACACACACAGAGACGATCGATATATCCATGTGACGGAACGCACACAACCCGCTCGGTCTATCCGTGTGCGATACGCGATTGTCAGCCCAAGCCTGGCCTGGCGGTTTAGGAACCTTTACACACACAGAGACGATCGACCTATCCGTGTGACGGAACGCACACAGACCCGCTCGGTCTATCCGTGTGCGATACATGCTCAGCCCAAGCCTGGCCTGGGGCCCGATTCTGTAACTCGTTATGCTGTCGTTATGTGTTTATAACGACAGTTGCGCAGGTATACTATATAAGAAAAAAGCTGCGCAACTGTCGTTATGAGCACATAACGACGCATAACGAGTTACAGAATCGCACTGCTGGCGGCTTACAAGAAGACCCTACAACGTGATACAAATCGATTTTGACGAAACTTGGTAGAGCGATTGGGCTTCATGTTAGGTGATACAGGGCAAACGGAAAAGACGCACTACTCAAGCGTTTTTGAGTTTAGAGGTATTTTCAAAATTCGAGCGTGTTACATTTGTTAGCCGTTTTGTCGGCTAAAAGGGATCGGGCTCCGTTCGCGATATGAAGGATGAAGGAAGGCGTTATATTGAACCACTTTAATAAATTGAGTTGCCTTACACGAGTGTCCTTATTACAAGTTCCACTTCGCGTTTCGTTTATAGATAACTCGCAGGTGACTCGACGCGACAGCTTGATGGTTTCAGACCGACTGCCTGATTGTTCGATTCGGCGGTCTTACATCGGTTTCCGGTTGCTACCTCGGGATCGCTCGCGGTAGCATTAACCTCTATGGTCAGCGCTCGGCGCTGACCTTCGCGTCAGCGATATTGGTCCTCGTGGATGGACCTTGCTCTCTACGTTTCGTCGCTGGGGTCGAGTTTCTTTAACGCTTGGCAACTCGGTTGCCAAGGGCGTTGTGCGCTCACAACACCCTTCCCCCCGCGGAAAAAGAAAAACGTAGTTTTTCGTTTATTTATGCGTCTTCTTTTTCCCTGAGAGGTTACAATCTGATTTTCTTATGTGCTATTTTTACATGATTGTTTTTTTTTTTTTTTGTTACAAAGTTTTAATGGCCCCTTCTTTTTTTTATTACATAAATGATTACGGCTATGATACTTATTACTATTACAATTGTGACCGTGGAGCCTATGGAATATATAATATTTTTATTCGTGATTATGCTGGGTTGGTTATTTTCCATCTCCTTTTGGATTTCTTCTAAACTTAAACTTATTTTCATTAATTCTGTTGGATCTTTGATTATTGGTTCCAGTTTTATTTCTTTATCAGATTCTATTTTATTATTTACCGTTATACTTTTTCCTATGATGTCTGTTATATTAAACTCTGGTAAATACATTTTTACATATTTATTGTAAACTCGATTTGTTGTCTCTAAATATATATGGGTGTAGTTAGTTTACAACTGTCGCGTAATGTTATTTTTCCGGTTTTCTCTATTTTTATTTTAATTTCCGGCAATTCGTTACATTGAATTACTATGTCAATTGTCTTTGGGGTGGAAAATAACCATGTCTGAGGCTCGGATACTGCAATCCAGAATGTTACATTTGATATAATGTGACGTTGCTTACGATTTTCTATGTGTGTAGACGTTTTTACAAAGAGCTGTATTTCGGTCGGTGCATTCGCCGTTATAAAATAGACAGGGAGGTTCTGAGCGCAGGTGAACTTAGTATTTTCTTGTGTACATTTATTTAAATCGTTTTCCTTTAATATTACATAGTTGTGATTTTCTCGATTTATCCCTAATAGGGTGTGAGAGGGTTCTAGGAAGGTGAAAACGTTGTGGCTATTGTGTACTGGTACAGGTGTGATCTTTATTATTTCATACATTGGATACGCTATTAATGGGAACGCTAGGATAGTGTATATGTTCGAATTATCATAATACGCGTTTACATCTAGATATTTTTGGATAGAGTTCCAGTTTTCGGCTTGTATTTTAAATGGGAAGTTTAATCTTCTATCTATATGTGAGGTCGCTTCTCTTAGTTCTACGATTATTTTTTCGGTTGGGAGTACACGCGTTAATAAAATATTGTGTTTTGCGTAAGTCAAGTAATCCGTAATGTCATTTATGTCTGTCGTGAGGTCATTTAAAATAGCGGTTAATACTAGTAGTTGTTCGTCGTCTATTCCCTCTCGGTATATGAGCTGTTCCTCTAGTTTTCTCGTAACGTTAGCCATTAAATTTTCATTATATGAAAGTGTTTGTTCTAGTTTTTCCATATGACCTATGGTAGCATTAATGATTTTTAATTGATTTTTTGCTGCGTGCTGCAACGTTTGTTGTTGATTATTTAGTAATTGTATTTGTTCGTTTATTATTTTCGCGTCTTCAGCGTCCATAGTGCCAAATAATGTTTTACTTATTTGACCTACAGCGTCGATCAGGCCTCGTTTAATTACTGGTGATCGGTAAATGGTTCGTAGTTGCTCTAGGTTGCGTGTCGTTTTACTATTCTCTCGTTTAATGGTCTGGAGAGTGACTTGGCATGTGTTTTTGACGCTTCTGATGGCATGGTTGCAGATTTCTTCGATGCGCGCTAAATTTTCCTAGAATTGTTGATATCTTATGTTTAAGGCGGTTACGTCTATGCGTATTGCCATTTTCCATGTTGCCTTCGTTTGCTGTAGTTGTCCGATTTTCTCATAATATATGCCGGGTTCGGCAGTGAACGCTGTCATCTCGTACGGTGGCTGCTCCGATATCGTTTCCTTTGCGAGGTGTAGGATGATAGCTAGCCTGTAATATGAACATGTTCCTGGAGGTATTCTATTTATCTTTTATTTTATGCTGACTTTATCTGTCAGCAAGTGTCATTTCTTTTTTACGTAGCGCGTTTTTGCGTTAGTCTACTGCTATTCTTCGTGCAGTATCTAACGCTCCTCTATTGTGAAGTTAAATTATAAGTGCTAAAATGAGGTGCTTCAGGTGCAATCGTTTCTTCGCACCGTCCACGTGCGATGCCTGTTTACGCACATATTGGTTGCGTGTGGCTCAGGCTCCCCGCGCCACTGAGGAGCCAGCGTCGCCAGATTCGCCGCCTCCGACTTACGAGGAGGCGGTTCAGAGGTACATGCTGATCTTTCCTTTACGGATAACCCTAGACGTGGCCACCGGGCGGAGGGAGGTCTCCCTCGTGCGGCGGAATAATTCTTAGGTAAGTACTGTTAACTTTCGTCTCTCTCCTTTTTTTTTTTTTTTTGCTTATCCTGCTTTTGCTTTGCCGTGTGTGCTTTATTCTTCGACTAGCGCTTTCAATCGGTTCGCGTGAACACGTAGCATCTTTCGCTTGATTTTAATTGTGTAGTTTACGTCGTTATGCTTTTCTAAGATAACATATGGTCCTACCCATTGCGAGTCGAGCTTCTTTGAGCGTCCTCGTCGTATTGTTTCATCGTAAAGTAGCACTTTATCGCCTACTTTAAAAGTTGCTTTATTGATCTTTTTATCGAAATGTAATTTCGATTTTGCTTTTTCATCTTTCGTATTTTCCCTCGCGACTTGATTCGTTGCGCGGATCCGTTCGCGTAGTTCTTTTGCGTAATCATCATACGAATATGTTAGTTTCGGCGGTTTTGTTAGGGCCGTTGGTAGGTCAGGTCGGTGCCCGTAAACTAATTCGAATGGCGTGAAACCGGTAGTAGAGTGTGGCGTAGTGTTATACGTAAACATCGCGTAAGGGAGCCATTCGTCCCAATCAGTTTGATCTTCGTTAATATAATGCCTCAAGTATTCGGCTAGAGTACGGTGCGATCTTTCTAGTGCCCCGTTACTCTCTGGGTGATACGCCGTTGTTTGTATCTTCTCAATTTTCAATAGTTTGCACGTGTTCTTGAATATTTCGCTTGTAAAGTTCGTGCCCTGATCTGTGAGAATCTTTTCTGGAATTCCGTGTTCTAACACGATTTTTGTTACGAATACTTTGGCGATTGTCCTGGCTTCTTGATTTTCGATCGGTATCGCCTTACTAAATTTCGTTAAATTATCCTGAAACGTCAGAATATATTTGTTTCCTTGATTTGTGACCGTAAGCGGACCGACGATGTCGAGGGCGCATTTTTCAAACGGTCGTTCCGGCGTGTCTGTGATTACCATTGGCATCTTCGTTTTTCTACTTAGCTTGTTTTTTTGGCAGTGTTCGCATCTGCCTATGTAATTTTCGACATCCCTCGTTATACCTTTCCAATCGTGTTGTAGTCGGATTCGGTCTAACGTTCGTACGACTCCTTGGTGCCCTCCGATAGGCGAGTCGTGATACTCATATAATATCTGTTTCTTTTCCTCCTCCGAGTATTCTCGAGGTGTATCTTCTTCTTTTTGCTGTGTCACATGCACAGCTGACGCTTCTGTTATCGGGTTTCTACTCAATGCGTCGGCGTTTAGGTTGCTCTTGCCGGACTTGTGTATGATTTCATAATCGTACTCTTCTAATTTAAGCCTCCATCTAATTAGTCTTGAACCGGGGTCGGTGACATTGAACAGCCAGATCAATGGCTTATGATCAGTTATTATTTTAAATCTGACGCCATAAAGATAGGGTCGAAAATGCTTGACTGCCCATACGATGGCTAGCAGTTCTTTTTCCGTCGTGTTGTAATTCTGTTCCGCTTTACATAGTACTCGGCTGGCGTACGCTATCGGTCGGTCTTCGCCGACTGTTCCCTGTGATAGGACAGCTCCGATTGCGAAATCGGACGCGTCGGTCGTCACTATAAATTCTTTATTAAAGTCGGGATAATTCAACACTGGCGCGGTTGTTAATTTTTCCTTTAATAATTCAAACGCGTTCTGTTGCTCTACTGACCAAGTGAACTTTTCTCCTTTTCTGGTGAGCTTGGTCAATGGCTTAGCTATCTTCGAAAAATTTTTTATGAATTTTCGATAGTACCCGGCTAGGCCTATAAATGACTGTATATCTTTCACTCTTTTAGGGGTCGGAAATTCTTTGACGGCTATTAATTTCGACGGATCCGGCGAGATCCCTTTTTCAGAAATCACGTGACCCAGATATACGACTTCTTTGCGTAGAAATGCACATTTGCTCGGTTTCAACTTTAAGTTGTATTTTCGAAGTCTGATTAGCACCGCGATTATTCGTTTGATATGTTCCATTAGTGTCGCTCCATATATGACGATGTCGTCGATATAGGCGAAACATCTCAGCCCTAGTAGTCCGGCCAGCACCGCGTACATTAGTCGCTGGAATGCTGCCGGTGCGTTTTTCAAACCGAATGGCATGCGATTGAACTCAAAGTGCCCATCCGGGGTGGAGAAAGCTGTTTTACTTTTATGTTTTTTGTGCATAGGAATTTGGTGATACCCCGAGGCCAAATCTAGCACGGTGAAATATTTCGCGTTACCTAACTGGTCTAGTATATCAGTTATGTTCGGCATGGGGAAAGATTCTCCCAAGGTGAGATCGTTTAGTTTTCGAAAGTCGATAACCACGCGAAATTGCACTTTTCCGGATGCGTCCGGTTTTTTAAGAACGACTATTATCGGCGCGTTCCAATTACTCGTGCTTGGGCTGATTATGCCATCCTCGAGCATCTTTTCTATTTGTTTTTTCACCTCGGCCTTATGCTTCTCGGGTAACCGATAAGGTCTCACATTCACGGGCGCGCTACCCGGCCGAGTATTTATCTCGTGCTCTATTGCGGTAGTCGCGCTTAAATGGTCGCCGTCTATGTAGAATACGTCAACGTAATCATCACATATTTGTTCTACGGCTGCTCGCTCTTCTGCATTTAAATGGTCGAGCTGTACTTGCTCGCGTACTTTCTTTTGTCGTTCGGCGACGGTCTCGCGCTCGTCGCTCGCGCGTAATGAGAGAACGTCCGCGGTGTCGGGCGGCGGCAAGTCTTCTAGGGTTACATACGGAGTGATTATCTCCACCGGCTTGTCAGTCACATTCAACACGCTAATCGGACACTTAAATTCGACGGGCTGCACTAGGCAATGCCCGATAAAAACTCCTGGAGCGGGTTCGCCGCTTCTCACTATGCCGACACGATTATGATCAGTGACGGCTTCCACGATTGTTTCACTGTGAGGCGGAAGTCTTACCTTGCGGAAAGGTCGTAGCTTAAAAGAAGTCGAGCCGATTTTTAATCGTTTTTTCGAGTTTGAGATATCCGCTTTGTGCTTGGTGAGGAAATCGTTTCCTAAGATGCCTTGGTATTCGATTGGAAAGTCATCTTTCACCACATACATCGTATGGCGAATCTTTTTATCTCTGAGGTTCACAGTGGCGTTTATTTTCCCAATCGTATGAATTTGGTGTCCGGTTACGCCTACTAACGCTAACCGTTCTTCCTTTACCATTGTTTTTCCTTTTAAATTTCCTACTTTTATTAACGTGAGGGTTGCGCCTGAGTCTAGTAACAGGTCCATTTCCCCCTTCTCTGCCTCCTGCACGGGCAGTGTCACTAAGTCTAGCGGTCCTTCCTCATGCTTCTTACTTATCTGTGCAACTCGATAAGTCTCGGCGGCGCGCGCTTTGCTTCTCTTGGGCTTCTCATCCTCCTCGCTGCTGCTGCGGGAGGATGCCTCTTCGCTAGATTCCTGCGTCTTTGTCTTTCTGACAGTACTCACGGGCGTTTTCTTAACTGCTTCCGTTTTCGTTAGGCGCGGTCGCTCGGGTTTTGGTCGCCCGGTTAACGACCAGCACTCGTCGCGCTTGTGCCCTGCCTTCTTGCAATACGAGCACTCTATCGTGTTAATGCTAGACTTCTCGGCTTTCGGCAATGCATATCTGTTTGCGTGACGGCTCGTACGGCAATCTCGCGCGTAATGACCGTTTTTTCCGCACTTGTGGCATTCTACCGTTTTCCCTGCGGTTCGCGCATTTATCGCGGGATATTTATTCTTTGCCGTTGCCGGTGCGTTCCGCGGGGAGGGGCCTTTAACTCTCTCCTCCGCGCTGGCGCCTGTTATCGCTTCTTGCAGGCTCTGGTATCGCTGCGCTCTCACTAACAATTTTATGTCATCATGTAATCCAATTTGAAAATTATGCAGCGCTTGAATTTTGATATTATCTAGTATGGCCTTTTGCTGTTCTTGCGTATGACCTTTGCCCTCTTCCATTGCTTCGTAAAGCTCGCGGGCTAATTTCTCGACGCGCCTACCGAAGTCTTGCGCGCTCTCGCCTGGCTTTTGCGTTAACGAATTAAATTCGAGCTGCAGATGCGTCATGCAGCGTTTCCCTAGATATTCTGACTCGAGCTCGCGCTTCAATTGGTCAAAATCGCGTATGTCGCGTGTATCGAAGTCCGTCATTGCCTTCCCTTTAAATTTCGTGCACAGAATAGCTTCGAGTAGCATCGACTCGTCGGTCGGCTGGATATTCTTCATTGCATACGTGCTCGCGTTCACGAATTCACGGACACGTTCGCGCGACTCGCCGTTAATCTCGGGTATCATTGCTCGTGCCTCTTTAAAGCTGAGGTACCCGTTAACTAGACCCGGTTGATTCCGGACGTCGCTATGCGTTCGTCCATATGTGACATCTAAAGGGCCCTGACTACGTACGCGGCGGTCTCGCGTGTCGGGATCAAGTGATAGCCGCTCCTGTCGACTATAAGATTCGCGCGTGGCGGATTCCATCCTGCCTACGCGGCCCTGTAACTCGCGAAAAGCGCGAAGAAGTTCGGCCGATCGGTCGAATTCCGCAGCCTCGACGCGGTCCATGCGTTCTTGCATGTCGCGCATTAAATTTACTAAATCGGTTATCACTGCGTCCGGGGCTCTCAGTTCTCGTTGCGTCGGCTCCGGGACTCGATTTTGCTCGTGTGTCGCCGGTCGCCTGACGAGTGGCCTATTTTGCGCCATTTCGGCGTCGCCTTGTTCGGTCACCTTGGCTGGGTCCGTATTTTCCTCGCGGTTCTCTCGGGTAGGAGTCGCGTTTCCTGTATGACTCATCCCGGCCTCCGCGGAATTCTCGTCGGGAACGAATATACTGCTGTCGTACGACGTGAGAGAAAATTCGCCTCGTTGTGACGCGTGGCTTGGCGCGTCGTCGGAGACGTCTGTGAGTGAGCCTGTCTGGTCGTTATCGCGATTTGCGTATTCGCCTACTACACTCGCGTCTACCTCGTCGAACGGAAATTCGCGTTCTACAATGACGTTCGGAGATAGCACGGGCGCTTCTCCTTCGGCAAAACGTGACTCTAAATTCAAGCGGACTTGGTCTAGTCCGTCGGCGGGCCGGTCTGACCCTTCGCTTTCGGCGGGCCGGTTTAACCCTTCGCTTTCGGCGGGCCGGTTTAACCCTTCGCCTGCGGATCGCGTCGCGCGCACGGGATTCTCGAGGTTACGCGCGGCGCGTTGCGCGGACTTGCTATGTATAAATGACGCTTGCGGGACGGGCGGCTGTCGGTTCGGGTCGTCCGACATTTACTTAACGCTCGCGGTTACATAAATTTTCGCACTTACAATATCGCCGCGAATCGCATGTTGCTGCTTGGCTGCTTCGCCTTGCTCCGCCTGATCGGTCCGTCGGGCCGCTTCGCTGCTTGGCTGCGTCCCTGCGTGATCGCTGCGTCCCTGCCGCGCTGCTACGCTGCTTCGCTGTGTCTCTGCGTCGCTCGGAGTCGGTGATTCCGTGCGGTAGGTCGTGGCCGTCTCAGGTGTCACTTCTGCACTCGCGGCTGCTACCGTCTTTTCGCTCGGGTCTCGGCTGGCTTCTCCTCTCCGGGATATGTTGCCACCAATTGTTAGTCGAACTCGTTCTTGTTTCAGATGCGTGGTTCTTCGGCAGTCCGGTCCTTCCTGGCGAATCGATGGAGCAGATCCCACCGCTGCCACCAATTTGTTAGCCGTTTTGTCGGCTAAAAGGGATCGGGCTCCGTTCGCGATATGAAGGATGAAGGAAGGCGTTATATTGAACCACTTTAATAAATTGAGTTGCCTTACACGAGTGTCCTTATTACAAGTTCCACTTCGCGTTTCGTTTATAGATAACTCGCAGGTGACTCGACGCGACAGCTTGATGGTTTCAGACCGACTGCCTGATTGTTCGATTCGGCGGTCTTACATCGGTTTCCGGTTGCTACCTCGGGATCGCTCGCGGTAGCATTAACCTCTATGGTCAGCGCTCGGCGCTGACCTTCGCGTCAGCGATATTGGTCCTCGTGGATGGACCTTGCTCTCTACGTTTCGTCGCTGGGGTCGAGTTTCTTTAACGCTTGGCAACTCGGTTGCCAAGGGCGTTGTGCGCTCACAACACAAGCTATTTCAATAGACTAAATCTTCAAAGAACTCGTGGCTCAGCGGCAGCGTGCGAGACTCGTAAGTAGTCCCAACGTTGCTAGTTCGAGTCTCGTTGAAGTACTTTTTTTTACAGTAAATGATAATAATATTTTACACAAAATAAATGTACATTGAAGATAATATGTTTCATTTTTTTATTTATGACAATAACTACAGACTTGAATGTAATAAATGTATATGTGCGTATAGGTGATTGCCGTATGTACACATATAGCCAATACTAATAAATGTAAAATTGTTATTTAGAATTATATGTATATATATAGACATATATGTATACAGAAACTAATATAAGGCTGTCAAAGACCTAAGCTTGGATCACATAGCTTTTGATTCTAATTGATTGTATATCGTTACGATCCTATTTCTCTTATTATTGTTATTTAGAATGTTTTAAAATAATGTATAAATGTAAAACACATTTTATTCTCGGAAGTAGATGGTATTGTAGTATATATATACTGCAGAATATTTGTCATAAAAAGAAGCAAAAGTGCAATAATTTTCACGACATTTTACGCATTTTATAAAAGCTGTGTTTTTACATGGTTACAATTGCATGGTTGTTTCAAGCGGAAAACATGTTTCGTCACTTATAAATACCTCCCTATCATTTGTAGTTATTGTCAAAAAAAAATTAATAAAACATATTATCCTCAATGTACATTTATTTTGTGTAAAATAATATCATTGTTACTGTAAAAAAAAAGTATCTCAACGAGACTAGAACTAGCAACGTTGGGACTACGAGTCTCGCACGCTCCCGCTGAGCCACGCGCTCTTTAAAAAACTAATCTATTGCAATGCTTATAAGACGCTCGAATTTTGAAAATGCCTCAAAACTCCAAAACGCTTGAATAGTGCATCTTATCAGTTTGCCTCGTATTATCTAACATGAAGATTAATCGCTCTGCCAAGTTTCGTCAAAATTAAATCGTATCACGTAGGAGTATCTCCTTGTAAGAGTTGTAAGCCGTCAGGTCAGGCTTGGGCTGAGCGCGTATCGCACACGGATAGACCGAGCGGGTCTGTGTGCGTTTCGTCACACGGATAAATCGATCGTCTTTGTGTGCGTAAACGCGTAAAGGCTCCTATACAGAAAACACCTAGCCCCATGGCAAAAAACGACGCGATTCATATTACACTTTACTCTTACTCTGTTCTATGATTTGTTTATTCTTTCTTCGTCCTGTTACCGCATTTTTGCTTTATCCACCTTGCACAGTGACCATCTTATTTTTATTACAGATAGGCATTGTATACCAGCAGTTTTGCTGGCGCCTTACCTTTTGCGTGTCCAATATTTTCATTTATGCTCTTCGTGATTGCCCGATTTATCATAAATTACTTTTGCATGTAAGCAATAAAGATATTATTATATGGCGCGTTATAAAGTAATGCATTGAGCCGCAACAATAGTGAATTCAACGCAAATCGCGTCGAGCGGAAGACTAACTCGCGCTATCGACGATAAATAAACGTGTTCATAATCAAACGGCCAGCAAGAATTTGCGTAGTCGCGGTATCGGGTCATCTGATATCGTTATAATTTACATCGATGGACACAACGATCGGCGCGCTCACACGCTCCGCGCGGACGCTCTTATCCTCGCGATACCGGATTACAAACCGGAATATCGTTACGTCGGCTGAGAATTATTCTAGATAACGTCGCGCGGGCATCGCGCGGTGGCGAACGGTAAAATCCAGCGTTACGGGCGAGGATCCTGGACGCGCGCAAACGACCAGCGCGGATACTTGCATCCATCAGGCAGCGGCGCGGCGGCTCCCCTAGAACCGTAAAACCCGATTGCATCTATTACGCTAATAGCGATAATAGCTCGTTTCTGCGCGCATGCCGACAGGAAAGTCAGCTGTCTCCGTTAGGCGATACAGCCCGGGACGCTTATCGAGAGAGGCACCTGCTCGGCTCCGGGTGACCTAAGCGAATCCGCGCGCGGCGATGAAGAATGCCATCGATCAAGTATGCGGTATCGGTGTGCGAAAATCGCCGCCTGGAATTTCCCAGTCGGCATTCAGCACGGTAGGCGGTAGAGACCTTTCAGCCGCGCGTACGAGATTTGTGCTTGCGAGTCATCCTGGAACTGGCCGCGCACTGTATAATATACTAAAATATTATACTATACTAAAATATTCTCGAAAATATTAGTAGTTAAAATGGTACTGCCTAAATAATTACAACTGAAAAATGTCAATAACATCCTATTTTACATTATTATACATTTTTGTAGTAAATAATAAATTATTGTACACCTTTCACTAACTTGTATGGATGATTGTCATCCACAACGCACGTATCGTCTTCGTAGTTTTCTATGGATGTGTGCGTAATACAAAGCTAAAGACACGAAGACAACTTAGATGCGAGCTTATCTTACTTCTAAACACTGACAAATCGACTCGTCCAAAATCGTCTAACAGAGACAGTGCAAGGGCCAAATTATCGAGCGACACTTTGCCGAATGAAGCGAGTCTCATTGATTACGCCAATACGCCTTCATCGTTATTACCAGTTTCAGCCAGCGCGATAACCGTAGCAACAACTACGTGGTCCAGATCGAGATACGGGAAATACGGGCAAGTACAAAATTCAACAACAAAGCAGCAAGCACGATCCAATCGGAGGTCAGGCGAAACATGATCAGCACCTGCACAATGTTAAATACGAGCCTGGTTGTCAGAATTCGCAACAGTATACCAAACACGAGCAACAGCAGCAACAGCACGAAGGAAGATTGTCGAACAAGTACGATCACAATCCAACATTCAAGCACGATCCTTCGAGTGCTGACAGTCAGTATAAACCGGAGTATAAGTCTGAGTCGAACAAGTACGAGAGCAGCGGCCAGAGCAAATTCGAGATGGTGTCGGCCAAATATGAACCAAATCCCGCGACGAAACATGTGGGCGATCATGTGGCCGCCAAGTTCGAAATCCCCGCGAAAACACCGGACAGGCCGTTCGAATTCGACAGGCCGGTGTCGAAGAGCAGCGACAGCGAGAGGAAGAATTTCAATGAGCCGCGAATAGAAGACAAGACAAAACCCGCATTGCCGCTGAAACCGAGCAAACCGAATCCGCCACCAAGATTGACTCATCATGAGAAAATTGACGTGCCGTCGTCCGACCGGACGCGGATGATTTATGCTGCTATTACTTTGCATTCACTAATATTGTGATGTTATCAAATAATGTGTCATGAAGAACTTGAGACATGTGATTACATTCAGATAATGACCAACGTACAATTCTCATTTCTCATTTTACATTATTCTGTATTGTTTATAATGTTTCAATAAGATACATTTCTGTTGTACATTGTATATTGGTTGTTATCTGATATAACACTGCTAAATAACATATCTTACTCCAGCTATTCATGAATCATTACTTGATAACATAAATTGTAACATTGTATAAATTATAATAAAATAAGAAAAAGATGTTATTCTTATTATATTCTAATTTGTAAATAACCAATGTACAATGTACACCAGAAATGTATCTTATTGAAACATTATAAACAATACAGAATAATGTAAAATGCATAAGAAACGCTGGACATATAAGAAATGCTGCAGAATAATAATGAGATAGAGATTTGTACGTTGGTCATTATCAGAATGTAATCACATATCTCGAGCTCTTCATGACACATTATTTAATAATATCACAAGTCACGTAACATTGTCAGAAAATAAATTTTTTATTGCGGTGCATATTCTGCACAAGTCTCTATCTGTCAGATACTACGTTTACGCGAGCATTACTTCTATAGTAACTTACGATAATTCCTTCGCGTAAACGGGATTTTTTGTAGTAACTTACGATAATTTACTCCGCGTAAACGAGTGAATTATCGTTTACTACAGAAGTAACGCTCGCGTAAACGTAGTAAGGGGGATTTTTCGGGCGTCCTCGGGTGAGGACTGTTATGGTGCCTTATACCTCCGGGTAATTGACACATCGGAGCGTAAACGTAGTAAGAGTCATAAGAGGTTATAAACACGCGGTCGAGACGGCCGCGTGTTTCTAACCTCTTCTGAGTCTGACAGATAAGACACTAGTATGTAATGTAATGTCTTCATCGACATGTTCGGCAGCGACATCTCTTTCAAAATCGCGTAACTATTCTTACATGCCACATTGCTCCTCCACCTCTTTTCTAGGCTAAAATTTCTGGATTTGCATTCCTTATCAATAATCTTTTTTTGTAGGCTTTTATTCTTAGTTTCAATTGCACGATATTGTTCTTACATGTTGTCCCTACGTCATGCCGGTCTAATTTTGTAGATACTTATTGTGGAATTTTTATACAAAGCAAATATTGTCGTTACATATACCAAAAATTAACAAAAATATTAATTTTTTCTCGTTTTCGATATAAATTCGACCACCATGACGTAGATTTTGATGCGTACTTTAATTCTAGACAAGAAATTTGCATTTTTATAAAGCCAATTAAAAGATTAGTGCCAAAAAAAAGCCGGTATTACAGACGGCTTTAGGATCCCCTTAAAATCGAGAAATTTCATTTCCGAACGAAAATTTTGACACTTAATTATTATGATAAAAATGGAATCCCTCATACTCCTAAACACCAGTAACGTTAACGCCGATTTTCTATTTAAATTAAAGGGTTAGTCTACCCTGGAGAGCAAAAAAACAGGCGAATTTTCAAGAATTAATTTCAGACGAAATATCGGTGATAAATGAATGTTTTTTTTTTTATTTTCTTTGTTAAAGTTTCGAAAACATGTCCAAATTTTTCTGCGTTGAAAAATTTCAAGATGGCGACGAGGCACTCCTTCGCACGCAACCATGTTTTTTAGAGGTGGTCAAACGGTGTACATAGTTTCTGGAATGTGGATGGTCTGAAACAAAAAAAAAAAATATAGTCATAAACTATATTGTATTGTCTTCGGTATGACCGAGCGTTTTTTCTCTCCTTGTTTTTGGCGTCAAGAAAAAAATTCCTGAATTTTTCGCTGCATTTTTGGACCCAAATTACGTGTTATTATTATTAATAATTATTGAACAAAATATTATAATGAAAAAATCGTCGGTCATACTGAAACTACTATTCCATAGAATATGTGTACCAAATTTGAAGTCGATTCATCGATTAGAATTCGAGATATCGTGTACACCGTTTTGAAAAACATAGTTTTGAGAAAAACGCGTTTAAAGTTTCGGTACTAGTTTTTTGAGTGAAAAATTGCATTTTAAGCGTCTTACCGTTAATCAGCCATTCCTGCGTCATACAGTAAACCTTCCACCTCGTGAAAATTCTCTTCGAGAGCCGATTGTGCTGTTCTTTTATTAATTCTTTCTTGTTTGGAGGTCTCGAACGACCGCTTGTCAGCAATCGCAATTCGCAGCTCATCCGCTTTCTCGCACATTTCGAAGGCATTTAACCCAATTTGTAAGTTCAGGACGCCCATCATTTGTAGAATACTCTCGTACCCGTGATTAAAAATGCTTGCTGCAAAATACGATGCCACTTCCACGGTTTTCGCGCCACTAAATACTCGTTTCGGAGCAAACGACCATATCATAGCGTTGACACTCTCGTTGGCGTTTTGGGTGAATCCGCCGACACATCGCGATAATAAATTGTCGTTGCTAAGCTCCTCGTATATGGGAGTGAGGGCCTTTATAACATCATCGGTGAGAGCCGGTTTATGTTTGTAAACAGCGAGTTTATCCTTCGCTTTTGCTTGCTGCCAGGTGCACCAGCTGTCTTTCCCAGGCGGACAGTTATCATGCTGTGGTTTTTCATCGGTCGATGATTTATGTTTCAATGTTGCCCAGATTTCCTTCTTCATGTCCTCCGCGGAATTTGCGTGTCTTCGTATTGCCAATCCGTAATAAATGCTCAGCTCGTCAATAAATTTCGCTGTCAGTTTGCCTTTTCCGCCGAGTCTTTTATCTTTTCTCAATTTCCGAAGCCTCGCCCCCATTCGTTTTTGTACATGGCCAACACATTCCTTTTTTATTATAATAAAATCGTCGCCATACGGATGAGATTCGCAAATTCCTTTAAATGTTTTGCAGTCTCCATCACCGACATACGCAGAATATTTCACGTTGTACAATTCCTCCGATCTTTTGAATATTTCTATGGCAGCGTCCACCTCCATTTTTCCGGCACTTCCCTTGTGATTGGCACTGCACTCCTCTGCATGAGTTTCCGACCATTCCTCGAATTCCAATGTGTTTAGTTTTGATTTCCAATACTCGCACTGTTTACAATACGAGCATTTTACCACGAGGTCAAGCACTTTTTCAGTGTAAGAGCCGATCACAGTTGTCACGCCTTGCAGCGACGAAAAGCCGCGTTTCCTCCATGTTCCGTCGCCAGAAACTGTTAACCCTCTCAATTCGGCTCCATTTTCGGCATTTTCCGTTAACTGTTTTTCTTCAGCAGCGGCTACAGAAAACAGTTTAGTGGCAACGGCTTTCGACGCACAATGAATATTACTCATCACCTCATAATAAACGTTTTTGTGGAATATTTTCGGGAGGTCCATTAGACCACAGAACTTTTTAATGCCATCGTAACCGATTCCAAGGAGTCTCATAGCGAAAGTGATGCGCCTGTTGACTTCGTACGCGGTATTTATGAGCGGACAAGAGAGGATGTAGCGTGGTTCACAGTTGACGCAATTGACCACTAATTTGAATCCAAGTCCGCGAATACTTGATTCGGAAAAAGTAATATTCCCACCGCATTCTTTGCATTTCACCATTTCACTCAACGTTGAAAAAAATGGTAAAAACACAATCAAACGGTATCCGTAGCCAGCATTTACAGGCACTTGCACTTCCTATAAGTCACTTTGTAATTTTTTCGCGGAAGCACTCGTCGACGCGGTTTCCTTCTCGAACATATTTAGATTTGATGGTTTCGGTCGTTTTTTACTTCTTGAAGGTCGTCCACAATTTTTACGTGAACCCTTTCTCTCAGAATACGTACGCTTCATTTTCCGACAGTTTTCGAATTTCTGCGATACGTTCGACTACACGGGAAACGGCGAAATGACGACAGCTGTTCGAAACTATGGCTATAAAATGATGCAATACTGGCGTGCTGTCTGTTGAAGAATGCTTCTGACTGACTCAAAAATATTTTTAACGACATCTGTTGGTGTCGTTAGTGTATTAGAGAAATTCAAAATTGAATGGTAAATCGTTATGCTGTATCCGCCGAACAGGTAACGATTTGCAGCAGATAGGCGTTTCGGAGCACTCCGGAGCGCTTGGGTAGGAGCTCGAAATTTCAATGAAAACGAGTTCTGGCAGGTATAAGACCTTTTGTCCCTTATTCTAGAGGGTTCAAAGGATTTTTTAAGCCACTAAAAAAAAATCGATTTTTTTGACCATTCCAAGGTAGACTAACCCCTTAATTAAACTAATAAACGAGATTTAAAGAGATTTATTAAAACTTTTCATTTACCTTTCTTTAACGCTCCAAGAAGCTTTCTATTTTCACCAGGGCCTGGTGAAAATGAAACGTAAACGAAGCACGTAAGAAGCGGAAATTGAGACATTGGAGCGTCGAACTGCTTGCAAAAACCCGTACGAATTTTGACCGCGCACGTAAACTCTGCATCAGTATACCTACGAAAAATGATAATAATTTTTATTTCTGTAATTGTTTATTTACGAAATATTTATAACAATAAAATAAAGAATGCTCATAAACAAGATGATATTAGAAATTCGAAACCTCTTAAATAAAGAGAACACAACAATATCAATACGCGAATTAAAAAGTACCAATTTATTTAAACAATAATTTGTTATTAACAAACACATATATTAATGATAAAAATTTCCAATGCTATATTATACTTTAGTGAAAGTCCTACAATATATTTCCTATACACTCCTATCTTATTCCCAACCATTCATGAGATATAAAAATAATAAAAATCTTATTATATATAAACAATTTAATTTCATTGATTTCCTGTACTAATGAGAATGCTAACCATTTCTACCTGCACGATACATTATTAACAAGATATTAGAATCATTATTACCACTGCTAAAATCACTTTTATCAATATTATTATTATTAACAAAATACATATATATATACTTACTAAAATTAATATAAATCTCGAGCGTCAAACGCTGAAGCGCCAACCACGAACCTGAAAAGATAGAATTATATATGCGTAGCATAAGGAACGCGAATCCGAGCGAGATGCGAGTATTGTACGATCTGAAAGAGAGAAAGAGAGAGAGTCAGATATACCATATTAACTGTTAGACGAAGAGAGCAATATCTTTTATACTTTAGACATGCTAATAATGACTTTAATTGTACTATTGAATTATTCTACTGTATGTAAAGTATGTCTGAAAAAACTTAAATAATATTCAACATATATTTGCACATTTTAAAATTCAAATATTTAAGATTTCTTTATGATAAAAGTCATACTGAGATTTTATAATGAAAGAAGGTATCGCTCTTACTACAAATCGCTGTCAGAATAGAGAAAAGAAATAGAATTCAGATGAGTCACCTGTATGACTCATTCGAGTGAATCTAGTCCTCGCATAGACCATATATGGACATGTCGAAGCAGAGCGCAACGCATGACCATATAAGGTAATGAATTTCAAGACACCACCCTATGACTCATTGCTGGCAAGCGAGCCACACCACTAGAAGTAGACTCATATCCGCTAGACAACGCCCTATGACTCATTGTAACGAGGTGCGGTCACCTCCCACTACCGTTTCCAAAATTGTATAAAAGCGGAATCTTTCACTCTCTCGACGGAGAGTGTGGAACGAGCCAGGAAAGGTCACATATCTTATACTTGTTCCATCCTCCCACATAATCCACTTGTATCGTAAAAGTTCTACAATAAATATCATACTCTTTTATATCAAAAGAAAGATAAAGATTATTGAATACCTACCTTCGACGGACCCAAGGAGCTATAATCTACATCGCCGATCACCAGCTAATTATCCTGGGGTTTTACCTCCTTAACTGCAAGAAAAAGAACCCATCAACGGAGACGTTCTGCCGGATCGAGCCACCTCGCATCACCCAGGACGTCACAGGAGCTCGAATGCCCAGTGGCCTAATCGTCCGGTGGGGGCGTCAAGTTTCTGCAACCAGCGGAGAGACTGGTGGTCGGTAAGTACGGTGAAGGGATACCCCTCCAAGTAGTCCCGCATGGGGCGGATCCCCCAGATTACGGCCAGGCATTCGAGCTCGGTGGCGCTATAATTCTGTTTGGTCTGGTTGAGGGTGCGGCTCGCGTACGCGATCACTCGTTCGCCTTCCGGGAAATTTTGTGTCAATACGGCCCCCAGTCCGGTCGCGCTGGCGTTGGTCTGTAGGACAAACCGGCGTGTGAAGTCGGGGCAGGCGAGGACCGGCGCGGTCGTCAGGGTCGTCCTTAGACTTTCAAACGCGTGCTCTTCTTCTGGTCCCCAGGCCCAACGTGTTTGCGAGTTAGCGCGGTAAGTGGTGCGGCGACGGTCGCGAAGTCCGGTATGAACCGTCGGTACCATGAGGCAACACCTAGGAACTGCCGGATCGGTTTCACGGTCTGCGGTCGGGGCCATTGAGCCACGGCTTTAACTTTTTCGGGGTCGGTGCGGATCCCCTTGCGGTCGACGATGTGTCCCAGGTACTGTAATCGGTCTACACAAAATTTACACTTATCCGGGTTGAGTTTTAGATTCGCGGCGCGGAGGCGGCGAAAAACTTCCCGTAATGTTCGCAGATGCTCTTCGAACGTTTCGCTGATTATTATTATATCGTCGAGATATACGAACACGTGAGGTTCTAGCTCCGGTCCGAGTATCGTGTCGAGGAGTCGTTGCGGGAGCGGAGTGCAGGCTGAACGGCATCACTTTGAAGTGAAAGAGCCCTTTCCCGGGTACGGTGAACGCGGTTATTGGCCGGCTGGACGGCATGAGAGGGACTTGCCAGTAGCCATTTTTAAGATCAAGGGTCGTCAGGTACTTGGCTCCGCGTAGCTTATCTAGGGTGGCGGTAATCTGCGGCAGCGAATACGCGTCAGGTTCAGTCGCATCGTTAACTCGTCTAAAATCGATACAGAATCGGTATTTTCCATCCTTTTTCTGGACTACGACCACGGGGGAGCTCCACGCGCTATGCGAACGCTCTATTATATTTTTTTACTTCGCCGTCGATGACAGCCTGCATGGCCGGATTGCGGGGTCGGTACCTTTGCTTAATCGGGCCGGCGCCTGGTTTGAGACGGATATCGTGAGCTGTACGGTCGGTGGGCCCGCGTAATGCCTCGAAGAGTGGCAATTCTTTCTCGAGGAACGCGCGTAACTGCTCCTTTTCCGCTGGGGTATGCGGTGCTATCCCTTTGGTGGCGGCGTTCTCGGGGGTGTGTTGCGGGGTTGCCGGGTTGGCAGGCGACGGTATGGCGCGCCCGAGTTTGACCCAGAAGTCGACCCCCAGGAGGAGGGCACTCGCCAGGTACGGCATGATTGCAAACTCGTGCCAAATGGTTTGGTAGGTGGTTCGGATTGGCAGGCGGACGCGGCTGGGGAGGGTGATATGGTGGCCATTGGCCAGTTGTACTCTTCCTTCTACCGGAAGGATTTCGAACCCTAGGTCCCGGGCGAGCTTCGCGGTTTCCTCATTGACGAAGGAAATCTCGGATCCCGTATCTAATAGCGCGGAGAGTGGCTCTTCGCTTAATCGTACGTCAAGGTGCGGCCGGGGAAAGAACCTTACGGCGAGGACCGGGGGCGGCCGGAGTTTCCGCGGTCCCGGCGTCGTTTCCCGGCGGTGGATGGCAGTCCTTGGTGAGGACCCCATCCTTGCTGCACTGGGAACAGAATCTTCGGGCGGGTCGGCGGCAGTTGAATCGCGTATGCCCCCGCTGCTTGCACCTCCAGCAGCACTCTTGGCGGTTATACACGACGGCGGTAGTCGGCGCGTCGTGGACGCTGGCTTTTGCGGGGGCGCGTTTCTTCCGAATCGTTTGCAGTCTCTCGTATTCGGCCGCTCGCTGCTGGAGGTCGCGGGGGCTGTGAACGTCGCTTCGCCAAATTCGGTTTTGATAGTCAGGGTGTAAATTCTCGTATAACTGCTTTACTTGTTTCTCGGTAGAGTATCCCTTCGCCCGTCGCATCAGGGCGAGCATCTGCGTCGCGTACTTTATATAGGGTTCCCGTCTCTGTGCAGGCGGTCGCGGATCTCGTTGACTAGTTGCAGTCGGTAGCGTCGCGGCAGGAAGGTCTCTTTGAAGTCCGAGATGAAATCCCCCCATGATAGCCGTCGCGGTTGTTCCGGCACCACAAGAGGGCGTCGCCTTTCAGGAGTTCGGGCAGCCCGCGGAGCCAGTGGTCGTCCGAGAATGCGTACGCGGCGCGGAGTTCCGATCCGTTCTAGGAATGCCTAGGGGTCTTTCCCGTCGAAGTGTAGGCCCCATTTTCGCATTTGATTCATTATCTCGGTGGTGGGGGAAGCGGGGTTCATCGGGCGGTCGGCCTGAATTACTGTTACGGGGGATAGCGGTGTTATTGCGCCGGGCACGGTCAGAGTTAGCGCGGGGTTGTCGGTCGCGTTCGCCTGAAATTTCTCGGGATTGGCGTCGATAAACCGATTTAAACGGCGGCGCAGATCGTCGATAGTGCCCTCGGTGTCGAACCCGAGCGAGTTTAGTTCGGTTATCAAGTCGGCTTTATTTAGCCTATAGTAATATTCCTTCATTTTTCCCGCGTCTTGTGTCTTATCTTTTCGATCGAGTCCCTGTTTGGGCGCCATGAAACAACCTGGCTTCTGAAGCGCGGATTCGCTCGCGGCTGGTCAGGGTTCAGAGTAGGCGCGGAGGAAAGACACACGACGCGGTTTTCTGGATAATAGACAAAGATTTATTCTAATATGTACAAGCGTCGTAAAGATTTCGACGGAGATATTTGCAACGAATACAGTGACGGCGCGGGATATTTACAAAGGCTTGAATCGCGGGTGGAACGGTAATAGCGATTTATACAATATAGTGCCGGATCGCGGTACAGAGGTTTTCCAGGCGGCGCGGATCGGAGCGCGGAAAAAGGCGCGAGGCGCGGATACGATGAGAAACGCGAGGCGCGATCGGGATCGCGGTAATCCGGCGCGGTAAGCGGCAGGATCGAGCTAGCGCGAGGTCGACCACCGAGAAGCGCTCGGCGGTGGCTACGAGCGGCTAGCTCGAGGAGAAACGGCGCGAGTCCGGCCACCGAGAAGCGTTCTGAGGAGGCTGACTGCAAGCGTCGAGAGGTGGAGCGGCATCCGATCGAGAAGCGCTTGGTGGAGGCAGAGAAGCGCTCTGCCCCCGTTCGGATAGCCGTGTGGATGAAGCTGGTCGTCAGCCGAGATGCACTCGGCGAAGACAGAGAATGCCGGAGGCGCTCTACCTTCGTTTCGGACTGGCTTCGGATAAGCGGATGCGAGAGTTCAGGATCGGTGCGGTCGGTGAGACGGATGATCAGGAATCGCAAATTGTGCCGGCGACGCCTGACATATACGCGTCGCGACGGCGTTACGGAGTGGCGGGGGTAGCGACGGCAATCGCGAGCGCCGGGACGGTGCGGCGGAACGTTGCGATCGCGTTCGGCACCGTTCGGCGTTCCGAGACGGTTGCCGCGGTAAGTCCGTCGCGGACTTCCTAACGTTACATGATAAGTATTAAAAATACGGTGGACACACCGTGCCCGTTCTTTGCCCTGCGGGTGGTCGGCCGGGCGGTCTCGGCCGGGTGTTCACGTCGGAACGATGCATTTTTGGGGGTGCATCGTTACAGTTGTATGTAATGAGAAAGACAAAATAATTTTTTAACACTTGCGCTTATAGAACTAAAAGTTCGCATTAAATATTTTTAAGTTAAAGTAAACATTGAATGGACTGTGTGCAATCTAACGTTACATATCATATAGCATAAGCAATTTTTGGCAAAAAAAATTAGTTTTAATCGCTATTCCAAAATATAAGGGCCCATCCAGACTTGCATAGCTACATAACCATATGTAAAAAAAAATTATCCACAATCACATCTATTTAAAAACATACGTAAAATGCAAGTAGATAATTTCTTTGAAATATTTAACGTGCCGTCAACCATTGGACCGCTAGGGTCCTTAATTTAGGTTATATGGCACTTAACTAAAAAAATGCCTCAATCTTTTAATCTTTTACGAATCTTAAAGCCTTGCAGATTGTGAACCTTGTCAGATTCCCAATCGTGCAGACCAATCTATAAAGATCTTAATCGGGGAAAATTTCTTAACGAAGTATATATGGGACGAAGGCCGGGTCGGATTCGAACCTTGGTGTTTCTAATCATTCGCGTAGCCACTGAGCCACACGTCATCCCAAAGTAGATCATTTCCTTTATGCATATGATGGTTATACGTTATACATCTTGTGACGTGACATAGTCATGTCCCCTGTCCAGACGATAGCTCGACCGGGGGGAATGTCCGGGATGTCGTCTCCGCCGGAGCGAGGCGGGGCGGCAGCGTTAGAATTCGGTACATTATATTATTTCCGAGGATTTCAGGTATCGAGTAGATGGCCAGGAGGAAATTGTAACGACTTGAGTCGCGCCGTGGGAGTTTACGGGAGGCGTTCTACGTAGGAGTTGGCCGGCGGGCGGGTCACGGTTGGGCCCATATATCGACGTTGCTTGGAGCGTCTCGCAGGGCGAGCGCATCAGCCCCGATGTTCGCCGATGTGAAGCCTGCCGAATCGCGAAGGAGAGAGATCGCCACGGAGCATTGCCTACCTGTCGACGGAGCCATGGCCTGGCCAGCCTGGCCGTCGTACACCGGCACTGGTGCACTCTGGAGTCGCGGCCCGGTCAGCCGGACTCGAGAATAGGCTTTTCAAACCTGCCGCCGGCGAGCGAGGAAGCCACGAGGGGCGCCGACGGAAGCGGGAGGCGCTCGGCTCGCATAAGGCTCTCGGCAAGGAGGGCTTGCAAGCACGGCGCAGGCGCGGGCCCGACGTGATCCCGCCGGGCTAGAGGATCGTCACTGTCGTGTCGGCGTGGCGAGGGACAACATCCCGAGAGGACCGGCAGCCGAGCTTGCGGAATTTGTAAGGCCACTACTCGAGCATCTCGTAACCCACGTTTGAGTACACGTAAGATCGTTTTGACGGCCGAGGCCCTTCCGAGAGCCGCGTAGAGTCGCGGGAAGCATGCTTAGAGAATCGCGTACTGTGTCGCGAAGCATTTTGTAGCATCGCGTTTGTGCAGATGAGTATTACCGAGTAAGTAATTATTAAATGGAAGACTGACGGAGGGCCCGGCCAACAAAGTAATGTGGGATCGCCCTGCCCGAAAAATCGTACGCGGCCGACAGTCACCGTGTGATTCGTTGTAGTTTTCGTCGTGTCTTCGTGTTTCGTGTAATAGCGTTTTGTGTAACCATGGTGCGTAATGTAGCGAGGTGTCCTTCGCGCCGAGGTGGACCGTATTGTCGCAGAACGGGGGAGTAATGTTCGCGCAATCACGTCCCGGGGCGTGAGGCACCTGTCTTGGATCTTTGGGGCTTTTCGCGGGAGGCCCGCGTCTAGCCATTTTGGGACCATTTGCGAGACGTTGCGGATGGTCATTTTGGGACTACCAACTGGGAACGATTCGGCAGTTGGGAGTCGTCGCGCGTAGGTATTGTGTGCGTTCGTGTAATCGCGTATTGTGTCTTGCGGTCGTGTAACTGCGTCTTATAAGTTGCGTCTTTACGCTAATTTCCGCGTTATTGTATTTCATAGTTTGCGCGTTCCGCAGAAAAATATCCGAGAAAAAAATGGTAATTCGCCAATTCATTTTTAAGAAACCTGCCGATTTATTCTGAAGTAATCTCTAAGATTGTAATTCACCGATTCAGTCTGCAACAACTTGCTGATTTATTCTGACGTAACCTTTTCTGTCAAATACATTATTTTTGTATTATTGTTATTTGCGTGTGTTAACTGCGCTACGTCCCCTCTTCTCCTCCGACCGCGATTACCCGAAGAAACTCACACCTGAGAGAATTGCGATCTTGTGGATCGTAGTGCGAGGAATCGCACCTGGCGCCCAAAATTTCGAAGAATTATTTAGTCGAGCTACCATCTGGGTTTCTGAGAGTCTTGTCGTGATTGATTTTTCGTAAGATCTTTAGTGAATAAAGCGACGGCGCGCTCCTTCACGGCCGGCGAGACCGTGAGGACATCGTCGCTGTCGTCACAATCTATACAAGTTTATCTGGATAGGGCATTACATTAAATATATAAAATATGAATTAGTAAAGAAACAACATATTTCATGAACAGATATGTAATAAAAACACAGCCAAATATTGCATAAAACTACAGTATAAGAAAATCTATGTTCCAATAAAACATTTTGAATGATAAATACTTTTGTGAAATTCTACATTATATAAAGAAATCTGTTAACCAGAAAAAAAAGAAAAGGAATACTGTTTCAACTTGTTAGAGCTTTTCCAATAATTTTTTAATTTGTTCTTTATAAACTTTGTGACGACAACGACGATGTCCTCACGGTCTCGCCGGCCGTGAAGGAGCGCGCCGCCGCTTTTCTTTAATACTTACTTCGAAATATCTTAAAATCGCGATAAGACTCTCTGTAAAAAACCTGATAGTAGCTCGACCAAAGAATTCCCCAAAGTGTGGGCGCCAGGTGCGATTCCTCGCACTACGGTACACAAAACGTAACACTCTCAGGCGTGAGTCTATCAGTTAATCGCGGTTGGAAGAAGAAAGGGAGCGCAGCGCAATTAGCACACCAAATTGATAACAAAAACATACATATATTTAGGCAACGTAGAAAGCATGTGGAATAAGGTCGAAGTATTCTCCGGCGAACAAGAAGAATCCGTGTAGACGCAACGTGTCACCCCACGAGCGCGATACACATTCCCTCGCCGAGTTCCACTGCAATTCCAATCCGATTCATACATTAATAGTTCCCGACATAAATCGTAACGAATTCCACCCTGACAATCAAACGCGAAATAACCGCGAACATTTACTTACGACGAACGCACGAAGTTACGCGCTTGCAACTAACGCAAGTTACTTACAATTAAACGCGACCTTGAGACCGTGCTCTTCACGGTCGCCGCGTAGATTGATGAGCCGTTCACCCCGGGTAGTCCTCCGTAGATTGTCGGAGCCTCAGCTTCGCGCGTTACAGGGGCCCCAGGTCTTTGGGGGATGGCCTCCCAAGGGGTCGGCGTCGTGGTCAGACGGGATTCCCGGGAAACGCATCTTCTCCAGGAACAAAGGCCAGGATCCATCCCAGAAGGACCTGGGACACCCGCCCAGGGGGTCGGCGTCGTCGCCAGACGAAATCCCCGGGAACCCTCTCCAGGAACAAAGGCCCGGAGAGGTATCACGAGCCTCTCAGAGACGCAGCCGAGGGGTCGGCGTCAACGGCCGACAATCAAAAGGTCACCCGGACATTATCTTCAGGGAATTCGCCCGGAATTGTCATCAGGGGCATCTTGAAGGAGGTACGCAGGGGTCGGCGTTAACGGCGTCAAAGATTTCCCAAAAGTGAAAACCTGGTGCAGCGGTGCCAACGCCGGAAGGTTGTAACAATGCACCCCTTTCGCCGAAGCATCATCCCCGGCCAACAACCGCCGGATGCCGCTCGACTGATAATCGGGAGACAGGGCGCGGTGCGCCCACATTTTTAAGACGCCCAAATACCCCGTGTGCGCGGGCTAGACGCTGCACCGGAGCCTCCCCGACGGACGCCGACAGGAGCCGAGCCCCGCCGAAGACAAGCGCGCGGCGGCGCGCCGCTCCCACCACAGCGCAACTCGCCTGACAATCGGCCTCCCTCCTAGCCAACCCGCCACGCCGAGCGGTATATAAACCGGCGCGCCGGCGAAAGAAATACACTTCGTCTGATCTCCAGCATTCCGCTATTC
The DNA here is from genome assembly GCF_030848805.1 of Temnothorax longispinosus. Taxonomy (NCBI): domain Eukaryota; kingdom Metazoa; phylum Arthropoda; class Insecta; order Hymenoptera; family Formicidae; genus Temnothorax; species Temnothorax longispinosus. The sequence continues at coordinate 348,142 of NW_027269959.1, read as the reverse complement.
CGGACGAAAGCCTATCCTACGAATCCTAGGGCGACACACCAACGAGGTTCGGAGCTCCGAGTCTCGACTGAGGGCTCTCAGGTGTCCCCGCACTCCATCACATCAACTCCGACGGCACGGTTATGCGGGGTCGAGCACGCTCGGCCTCGCAACGAGGGCTCTCGCTGCCGCCGCCCCGGGGCTCCGGAAATCCTCCGCTATACACTACGCGTTTCCGCACGCGTTGGAATATATAGTAATACGTCCGTTATCGAGTGCACATGCACTACCTGTGATATACCGAGTCCGTCTATTATTGTAAAGCCATCGCGTTCGTTATCGAGTGCACCTGCACTACCTGTAATATACCGAGCCCGTCTATTATTGTAATACCGCGTTCGTTATCGAGTGCACAAGTACTACCTGTAATCGAGTCCGTCTATTATTGTGATACCGCGTTTGTTATCGAGTGCGCATGCACCGCCCCTCCGTTGTATATATCGCGTCCCGTCCGTCCGTGCGCTATATTGAATACCGCGCTAACGTTACGCTCCGTGTATATAAGACTAAACTGAATAAACCACTGCATGTACAACCTAAATTGATTATTATCTCTGGGCCTCTCATCGAACTTCTGATCCGGCGCGTTGGTTCGCGTTCGATACTAAAGTCAGGCCGTTACAAGGTTCTCGCACTGCGTTGCGCGTGGAAATTTCCACGGGAACCTTCTGGAACGGGCGTAAAGTCGAAGTGCGCAGTAGGGCATTCGGCGGGTGCGTGAGAATCAGGTTGTTTTCACGTGATCGCGCCGGGGATACGTGCCGAGAACAATAGGCGAAAAGAGAAAGTTCGGGAGTGGGAGCGACTCGGCATAGTGGGGAGGCGAAGCGAGAGCCATTGTTCGAGGCAGTCTCTCGGGTATAGCCGTAGCGAACACACGTATCACGCTCTATACTAAAAGCATACGAGTTATACTTAACAACCGGGAACTCCCGCGCACTATCGCGTAAAATTACTTGTCTTAACAATAGCGAAGGGCACTTAGTTGCCAAATACAATAAAGTGTTAGCAACAATACGTCGAGTTGAAATTCGGATACATTGTTAACTAACGGAAGTGCGTATCGAGTATATAACAACCGCGAGCATTGGGTTATGCGGATACGAAATATTGTACGGACATTGTTATTCAGTGTATAAAACAACCGGATACTCCTACGTGAATTTTGTGCACGAACATTGTATGATAGAGTGATATTCACGTATGCATCACGTGATCATAGGAAGATAGTCACGAGGCACCGAGCACTCTAACGAAATTAAATATCTTGAAGAAAAGCATTGTATCAACGAAACTAATAAACCGAGATACGCAAATTAATTAATTGTGCAACTTTTATCGCAAAAGCGCAATCCACTCCGAGGCGCGATACTCTCAATGTGAAGCACCTTTATGACAATTGTGAAACGGCCTGTAGTGTTGAAATGATGATCTACAATTAAAGATTAATTAATTCTGAAACAAAGTCTCTTGATTAATTATAATATTAGCTATACTTACCTTCTACTTACCTTGTCTTTTGGCGATGATCCATCGTTGGCCAGCGGCAATCCGGTATGCGATGTAAAGTGAGGATCCGGGGAAGTTCAGCAGCAGCGACGATCCATCCTGGGCAGGAACCTGAAAGAGAAGAATAGTATTAGTACACGATTAAATTAATTATCGGGATTTACCTTTATCTGGTATGCGATGTAAAGCGAGGATCCAGAGACGGGAAACAGCAACGGCGATCCATTCCGGGCGTCGGTCTGAAACAAAATTTAATAATTAGTAGGATATAATTATATTATCCATACTTACCCTTATTTGGTATGCGATGTGAAGCGAGGATCCAGAGACGGGCAGCAGCAACAGTGATCTATCAGGGACATCAGTCTGAAATAAAGAAATCCTATTAGCGTCTTGTTAATAATCGGGGCGTTGATACGAACTTACCTTCTCGGTAGTCAGAGGTCAAACCGAGTGGCGACCGTTCGATAGGAATATTATCCGCCGGAATCGGGCTTAACTTGTACCGTCCGGTTACAACATCACCAAAATGTAAAGACAAATCAACGTACACAAAAATGACTGGAATTTACAACGGGTTCTCTGGATAGACGAACAGCTCAATGAAGTGCCATATTATCTAACAACGGTCACCTATGGTACCAAGGCTGCCCCGTTCTCAGCAGTACGAACACTGCTGCAATTGGTGGAGGATGAAGGTCGCAATTTTCCCCTCGCAGTGCCACCAATCATTCAACGTCGATATGTTGACGACATTTTTGGAAGCGCCGACACCGTTCGGCAGCTAATCGACATTTCATTGCAGCTGAAGAACTTGTGCATGGCGGGCGGTTTTCCATTGGCCAAGTGGCACGCGACTCATCCAGACGTGCTCACTGCGGTTCAAGCAGAAAAAGACCAGGGCTCACAAATTACATTTGACGATTGTAACCAAATACTCGGATTACGATGGCTTCCTCAAGAAGATTCATTCGCATTCTCAACAAGGATCTCGTCAACAACCCTCAATAAATTATTGAGAATAACAGCTCTCTGTTTCAGGTTCACCGCTCTGCTGAGAAAGCACCGAGCCAAATCATCGGATTTTCACTCAGCGTTGGAGGAGGCCAGACTATTCTGGATCAAGGCTACTCAAGCGGCATACTTCACGCACGAGATCAAGATGCTCACGGCCAACTCGAGACTACCAACTACTCACGCATTCAGTCGATTGAATGCGTACATAGACGCTCAAGGGATTGTCCGAGTTGGCGGCCGCCTCAACCAATCAACACTAGCTCAAGACAACAAACATTAGGCGATTTTACCTCGCCACTCACGGTTCTCAACCTTGATCATTGCCCACGCCCGTCTGCGTACCCTGCATGGAGGAACACAGCTGACATTGGCTCATGTCAGGCAACAATACTGGATCATCGGCGGACGGGCTCCGGTGAAGTCTCATATCTTACGGTGTGTCGTGTGTGCTCGGCAGAGGGGGATCCGTGCTCATCAACTGATGGGCCAACTACCTCTCTCTCGGGTTACGCCGTCACGTCCGTTTGCTCATACAGGAGTCGACAATGCCGGACCGCTCACCATCAAGACATGGAAAAGACGAGGTGCGAAAACATACAAGGGATGGATCTGTGTGTTCGTCTGCTTCTCCACCTCCGCAATTCACCTCGAAGTAGTCAGTGACTACTCATCAGAAGGATTCATAGCAGCCTTCCGAAGATTTTCAGCGAAAAGGAAAATTGCTCAGACCATGTATTCGGACTGCGGGACAACCTTTATTGGAGCAGACGCCGCGCTCAAGAAAATGTTCATCCAGGGTTTCCAGGAACATCAACAAATCGCTCAAAGTCTACAACTTGATTGCACCAGATGGGAGTTCAACCCACCAGGCGCTCTACACATGGGGGGCAAGTGGGAGGCGGTGGTGAAATCCGTGAAGTTTTATCTGAGACGGACTATTGGGGAGACTCTACTCACGACGGAAGAACTCACAACGTTGCTTACGCAAATCGAGGCCATTCTCAACTCGCGGCCTTTAGAACCGCTGAGTGACGACCCTGAAGACGTCTCAGCGCTCACACCAGGTCATTTCCTCATTGGAGGTCCACTCACTACCATACCCAAGCCATCTCTGAGTGACCTGGCCACCTCGCGACTATCTCGGTGGCAGCTCATCCAGCAGCGTGTTCAACATTTTTGGCCACAATGGTCGGCTCATTATCTGCAACGCCAGCAGGCGATATCCAAGTGGCATCATCCTAACAACAACATTACGGTGGGTTCCATCGTGCTGCTCACCGACAAACATTCTCCACCGTGCAAATGACCACTCGCCAGAGTAACAGCTTTGCACACCGGCAAGGATGGACTCACCGGGTGGTTACCCTCAAGACGGCCACCACGACACTCACCAATTGCCAAGCTTGCCATATTACCCATTTCAACAGGATAAAGGATCAAGAGTAAGGAATCATCAACAAGGTTGCTGATGGCGGGCGGAATGTTCGAGATTCCGTTCACGTTGCGCCTTCCGATCAGATGGCAGCATTGATCGGGTATCGACGCCGGAGCGACGCGGCAGCTTGCGCAAACACGGGCTCATCGCCAACGTCTTCCTCGCGATAGAGTGAGAGTACAATATGGCCGCTCAGTGACGAGACGTATAACGTGTGCTCTTTACGTTTCTCGTTGTGACTTCGCTCAGAAGTGCATATCGCAGTTACCACGCTGCCTTGATTGCATTCTAAAGTGTGAAAGAGACTACTCATCAGCTCTGGTGCCTCAACACGACCGATCAAACTCACACGTGCGCGAGTGCCGACCGCCACGTGTCTCACCGGCTCACGGGCGACTCATCAAGAGGACGGCGATTGATATAATCGCCTCTCGCGTATACGGACTCAAAAAGACTTCTCATTTATACACCGCTCATCGTTTCTCAGGTCAGATTATATATCTTTGACGCATTAAAGACGGCTCAGACTGTGGTCTGAGTTACACAAAAAATAAAAGAAATAATTAGTTAACACCTTCCACGCGCGTCCTTCTCATCGGGACCATCGTCGCTTCCATCGTCGGGAAAAATCAGCGATTTTGCGAACATTTATTAATAAACTAATGATGTGTAATTAACTAATAATTAAATATTTAAAAAGAGAACAATTATACACTTACCAATTGTATATTTATTGAATGTTATCCTTTTCTATTAACGTATAAGGGTGTTTCTACGTAAATAGCGTTTTTTACTGTCCAAGCTTGTTATATGTTCATGATTGAGAGGAGGGTAAGCAAGCGTTGTGAAAGTTCACTACTGCATCGTATTTGAAGTATCGCACAATAATCTGCTAAATGGGGAGTGGCTTATCCAATGGAAACATGCAGAAACTCCTAAAAATGTCAGTTACCTGGCCTGTCCATTGTCGAAAATTCTCTATTCCAGTTACACTTACTCCCTCCAATAGCAAACTCAATTAAAAATTTCCCATGTTTATTCAATCATAATATAGAACTAAGATTTTAACATCATTATTAAACATAAATCTCTCTTTGGAACCGAAAAAACCGGCTTCAAACTTGGTCCGGACATATGGAGTAAAATTGCACATTTTGAATTTTACCGCGGTTCCGCCATGTTGCATCGATTCAATGGGAGTCTGGTGTGGAGATTTCAAGAATTGGACATCAGGTGTGTTGTTTACATTGTTGGTGGTTGGTTGTTTTGAGCGTGATACAATCTTACTCGTGTATTTCACTTGAGAAAAGGTATGTCATAAAATTACGCGTCAGTTGCCTGGCACATCTTTTTTTATTATATTGCAGTAAATTTTTCCTTCTAGTTGTAAAATTCTGATAATATTTGGTAGGCTAAACTTGATTTTTAATGGAAATTGGTTTACGTCAATTCAGGAGAAAGTGAGATTAATTCAACCATGAAATGTCAGTCTACTGGCATGTCAGTTACCTGGCCATTCATGGGTTTGACGTTGAAATAAAATCAAACACGGTAAAAAACGTTGAAATAAAATCAAATACGGTAAAATACGGCGAAATAAAATCAAATACGGTAAAATACGGCGAAATAAAATCAAATACGGTAAAATACGGCGAAATAAAATCAAATACGGTAAAATACGGCGAAATAAAATCAAATACGGTAAAAAACGTTGAAATAAAATCAAATACGGTAAAATACGGTGAAATAAAATCAAATACGGTAAAAAACGTTGAAATAAAATCAAATACGGTAAAAAACGTTGAAATAAAATCAAATACGGTAAAATACGGCGAAATAAAATCAAATACGGTAAAATACGGCAAAATAAAATCAAATACGGTAAAAAACGTTGAAATAAAATCAAATACGGTAAAATACGGTGAAATAAAATCAAATACGGTAAAAAACGTTGAAATAAAATCAAATACGGTAAAATACGGCGAAATAAAATCAAATACGGTAAAATACAGCGAAATAAAATAAAATACGGTAAAAAACGTTGAAATAAAATCAAATACGGTAAAATACGGTGAAATAAAATCAAATACGGTAAAAAACGTTGAAATAAAATCAAATACGGTAAAAAACGGTGAAATAAAATCAAATACGGTAAAAAACGTTGAAATAAAATCAAATACGGTAAAAAACGTTGAAATAAAATCAAATACGGCAAAAAACGTTGAAATAAAATTATTTTTATATTTACAGATGGTTAAAAAAGCGACTCCACGATGTGGAGTCGCTCCAGAAAATGTGTCAAAAATGAAGCCACAAATAGCAACCAAATCAGCAAAATCTCAAGAAAGAAAAAAGTCAAGAAAAAAGATTAAAAAAAACAAGGACATTGATGTTCGTCGAGAAGAGAGATTAAGGAAGAAAAGAGAGGCCGAGAGAGCTAGAATGAAGAAAATAAAGGAAGACCCTGTGCAAAAGGCCATTTTTGTACAGAAGATGAAAGAGAAATATAGAAAAAAAAAACTCGAGGGTAAAGTAAAAAGTATCACTGAGTTAACCACAAAAGAGAAGAAAATTCGTCGTGCAAAACAAAATGCATGGAAAAGGAGTTCTAGGATGAACATCAAAATAAAGGAATCTCAATCCCAAACAACTGACAAAAACAACAATGATTCTATGTCCAAACAAGCCAAGGTGGGAGTAAAGCGAAGGGCCAAAAACATGAGAAAGTGTTATCGAGAAAATCAAAAACTGATTGAAGAGAATAAGATATTAAAAAAAAAAGTGGATAAATACAGAAAGAGGATTGAGAGGTGTAAGAAGAAAAAACCTGTGTCAACTTCTCCCGCTTCTAACGTGAACAAATTTTTAAATGGACGACGTGTGGACAATGACATTAAAAAAAGACTCGTCGCCAATGAAGTTCTAACTCAACAATTAAAAGAATCCTACAGAGATTCCAAAAACGACAAATTTAAGCAAATTTTTGGGAGAGTGCTATGTGGTAAAATTGTGAAAAAATATCGCAATTTAGCTTTTGTGAAGAAACAAATTGCTCCGGTTGAGTCGAGAAGAATACCTCAACATGAAGACCCACTGAAATTCGTCAGAAGATCGAAGCAGAGTCTACAGTTCCTCAAAGAAAAAGTTAAAAAATTCTTTGTTGAAAATTCCATTATTGATCCTGGGAAAAAACATTGTAAGAAAGTTAATGGTGAATTAACCTCTAGGCACTATATGACTGCCAGTGTCAAAGATTTGCACATCAAGTTTTGTGCTGCAGCCTCTATTCGAGTGAGTTACTCGTTTTTCGCACGATATCGCCCCTCATACTGTGTTGAGCCAAAAATTACGGGAAGAGACACCTGTGCTTGTTACATTCATGAAAATTTCCGACTTTTATTGAATGCCTTTCATAAGATGAAAATTATTGAAGAAAACTCGATACAACAACTAATCTTTTCTATGACATGCAGTGAAAGGTCAGAGAATTGTCTCTCCAGGGAATGCAGCAATTGTAAGACCAAAACGGTGAACATAAATCTTCAAGACATAAAGTGTACTAGTGATGAAATGAGCTACATGAAGTGGGAGGCCTCAACAGTGAAACGCATAAATGAAAAAACTCAGAAACCTATCAGCATCGTCATGACTAAGAAAAATAAAAAAATCTGTCAAATTCAAGAAGGGATTGACGTGTTCAAAAATAAGTTGAAACTTCTGATGGCTCACGAATTCCGAATCCGTCACCAGGACACAATCTTGAAGGAGGTGATACAAAATTTGAGCAACAAAGAAATGTTTCTAATTATTGATTTCAGTGAGAACTACGCGATCAAATATGGCACCGAAGTTCAGGCGGTGCATTTTGGGGCGAGTAGGGAACAATCGACTCTACACACAGGCATGTTGTATACTGCAGGTTTCCACAAAGGTTTTGCAACTTTATCACAAAGTCTCAGACATGATCCTGTGGCGATTTTGGTTCATTTGAAAAAAATTATGGATCATTATCTCTTCCAATTCCCAACAGTGAAGAAACTCCACTTTCAAAGTGATGGTCCAACTACCCAGTATCGAAACAGGAAAATGTTTTACCTCATTACTCAGGTTCTCCCTGGATGCTATCCGCAAATTCATTCTATCACGTACAATTTCAGTGAAGCAGGGCATGGAAAAGGAGCAGCTGATGGGATTGGGGGCAGATTAAAAAAATCAGCCGATGATGTAGTAAAATATGGAGGTGATATTCCCGATTTTGAGACTCTCGTTTTGACCCTTCGTACTCGAGTTAAAACGGTTCATATAGATGTTGTCACGAAAGAAGAAATTCAGAACATGGACTCTGTTTTGCCAACTCAAGTGAAGACTTTTGTGGGCACGATGAAAGTGCATCAATATTGCTGGGCAAGAGAGAATTGTGCTAGCGTTCGGTTCAATTCATTGAGTTGTTTCGATTGTTCCCCAGAACTCACTTGTTCTCACTTTTCGATAGGTTCAATTAATTATGACGTTCCATTGGCAGTTCCTAAACGAAGAAAAATGGGAATTGAACAACCTGAAGTCGATCGTTCGAGCGAGAAGTATTTGAAGAAAAGCAAACGAGGTGAAAATCCCGAAAGAGGACGTAAGAAAAAAGAAGAGACAATTGAAATCCGTGAATCTATTCATAAAGTGATTGAATCTAAACCGTTAAGAAGAAGCTCTCGGTATACGATTTTTCATTCTAAAATCTTTCTAAAACCTACCTCTCACTGTTTTATTTTTTATTTATCTGTCACACCTTTATTTTTTTCATCATTTTTCAGACTCCGAAAGCAGTGATTGTTTTTCACACAACTGATATCTTTTAACACCTTATCACTAATCCCTATTCTTTATTAGTTCACTAATTTCTTCATTAGTTCCAGTCTTTCAGAATTATTTCTGTAATCAATAAGGTTACACAGTGAGATAAAGTAATGAAATTGAACTGTGATATACGAAAATGATATAGTAGTTATAGAAAACTTAAGGAGAGTCGTTTCTATTTAAAAAAAAATTCTGTGTTTAGGAAAAAAGCAATTAATAGTATTCAATAAATGTTCAAATGAATAAATTTAATTTGTTGGTGAAAATAGGGTATTTTTATTAAATCACGAAGTCAACTGACAGATTCCCTGACGTCAATATTTATGTAAGAATATCAAAATCTGCTAATTCCATACGAAAATGGTAAACCGGCATTTATCAAATTAAATTTTTTTGCTAATTGTGAATTTATCTCGGGAATAAGTAATTTTAGGAATTTTTTTGACATTTTCTCTCAAAATCACTCATTGTTGAGGTAATTCAATATTTTACTAGACATGCAAAGTCGACTCATTACCGCACTTTACCAGATCACTGATGAATAAGCCATTAGTTTCAGGTTTTTGATGTTGTAGTACGCTGGCTTTCAGGGTATGTTTCTGCTTCTATATTCACTCGAAAACAGGAAAAAAAAAATTTTTTTAGGTATATTTGAAATTGAGAGATTTGCAATCTGAAAAAACGCTATTTACGTAGAAACACCCATAAATGTTCAGGATTTACAGCATCATGAACATGTGGTAGAAAAATTGCTATGTGAGTGCAATCTATGCATCCAATTACTCCCGGAAATCTATGATTGTCATAAAATCTGGAAATCATACTATATAATATAATGCCAATTTTGATTAATAATGTAAATTAAATTATAATTAAAGTAATTTAAATCGACCGTGACTGGCAATATATAACGTCTTTTCGATATGAACATTGAAAAACTGTGAGCCAACTTGGTTTGTCGGATTCACACAGCTTCGGATCAATCATCGAGACATTATTAATTTTGACCATGGTTTTGGTCAGTTGATGTAATTTCTAAATTAAATAGTTTTTAAATTTTATTGCGAAAAATATTACCCCAGCCAGGGTTTGAACCTGGAACCTCCCGTATACCGTGCGGGTGTCTTGCCAATTCGACCACTGAGGCTGTGGTAATATTTATCGCAATAATAACTATAAGATGGAGCACCGATTCTTAGGTCGACGGTGTATAATAAACAGAATAATAAATTTCTTTCGCCAGTATATAGAATAACAATTAAAGTAATTTAAATCGACCGTGACTGGCAATATATAACGTCTTTTCGATATGAACATTGAAAAACTGTGAGCCAACTTGGTTTGTCGGATTCACACAGCTTCGGATCAATCATCGAGACATTATTAATTTTGACCATGGTTTTGGTCAGTTGATGTAATTTCTAAATTAAATAAATTTTACCTGGCTGGGGTAATATTTTTCGCAATAAAATTTAAAAACTATTTAATTTAGAGAAATTACATCAACTGACCAAAACCATGGTCAAAATTAATAATGTCTCGATGATTGATCCGAAAAAGTGCTGTGTGAATCCGACAAACCAAGTTGGCTCACAGTTTTTCAATGTTCATATCGAAAAGACGTTATATATTGCCAGTCACGGTCGATTTAAATTACTTTAATTGTTATTCTATATACTGGCGAAAGAAATTTATTATTCTGTAAATTAAATTATGTCATTGGAAAATTAAAGTCACTAACTGTTGTCTTAAATGCTTTAACTCATTTAAAGTTCTGGGAAATTTAATCCACTGGTTATTATGTTTGCCTCATTTAATGCATTTACAACTTTATTAATACATCTAGATACGGATGGTTGACTTATAGAAAAATATAAATTTTGTCTTACACTTGTTTGATAGCTACAATGTGCAAAAAAATGTAATGCTGTCAATACCTAAAGCAAAATTAACAATGTAAATAATAAATAATATACATATATATGTTAATAACATTATATAATTTATTACGTATTATATATATATATATAAAACAAGATCTGTATTATTTATGTATATTTATAATTGCCATGTTTTTATTTATTTTAATTTTAGTGTCCAACATAGATTTTCGCTGCTTCTGTTTCATATATGGTGCTAAATCTTTTATTAAATTACGTACTAATGGTTTTGTTAAACGAAATAATTTCATAAATTTTTGTGCTTATATTAAATGCGTCAGCTGCTACATGTCTTACACGATTTGTCCGCATGACGGCATGTGCAACTTCGATGTCGGCCTCTGTTTGTGCAATCACAATATTATTAATAATATTCATTTTATTTGAGGAATTGTTTGTTTTATAACCTAAATATACATTTGCAAACGTGCTCGTAATCAAGATGCGAATACATAAAACCACTCGCAGCATTGCGTGCAAAAATTTGCGTATACGTTTCAATGCGTGTACTTATGTGAGGTTCGAGAATAGGTTTTCAAATATAAGCGCTCGTAACTCTGAGTTTGCGCATACGTTTTTCTTACTAGTTAGAGAATCGGGGCCCTGAACGGATACGCGAGATCTAATAAACGCGCGAGCCAGTCAGTCAGGCCGGTAACGTAGTACACGATTCTCGTGACTGGCGTTAGCTATAGCTACAGCTCGAGCCGTTCGGGGAAGAAAGGGACGGCAGATATGTATGTCTGCGCTCTTCTAGCCGCCCGAAGCCGAACGCTCCCCTTCACATGTGCTGGCAACGCGGGCAGAGACTCTCTGCATTGAGTTCTATATCGATATGTTTTCGCCTAGCAATTCTTCAAGCAAAGATTTTAGGTACAGTAACTCTTTACAGCATTCCGCTGCTGCTATATACTCGGCTTCAGTGCTCGATAGCGCAATCACGGATTGTTTCCTAGAGCACCAGCTAATCGGTCCACCTCCATACATTATTACGTAACCTGTAGTACTCTTCCTAGTTTCGGTATATCCCGCGAAGTCCGCATCGCAGAATGCTTCTAAGAGTTTGGTTTCTCCTGTGTTCTTATACATTATTCCTTGTTCTGTGCTTCCGTTTAGATATTTCAATATATGTTTCAAGTCTGTGACACGTTCTTGTGTTGGAACTTCTACGTATCTACTGCAGAGTCCAACACTGTATTCGATGTCTGGTCTGGTTTTTGTCGAGGCATACAGTAGGCTTCCTATTATTTCCCTGTATGGGTATTGTTTGATTTTTGGCTCTGTTTTTGTTCGATCTCCTGCTGCATTGGTATCTTTACTGGCTTAGCGTTGTCCATTCCATACTGAACAAGTATTCCTTTGGTGTATTCTTTTTGTGACAGTTTAACAGTATTTTCGCTCTTTGTGATTTCAAATCCTACGAAGGTAGTAGGTTTTCTCATGACTGTAATCTTAAATTTTTGTCTGAGATCTTCCAACAATTGTTCTATTTCTTCCGAGTCGTCGCTTATAATTATGCCGTCGTCGACATAGTATCCTATTATTGTTTTACCGTCCCTTTTTTACAAACAAGCATTGTTTGTTATCCAGTGGTTCAAAGCTTTTTTTCTTCAGGAAATCAGTGAACTTCCACCGAAGAGGTGCCTGCTTGAGACCGTACAGTGCTTTTCTCAGTGAGTATTTTGCCTTTATAATTGTATCCTTCTGGAGGATACATGTATATTTCGTCGGTCAGGTTGTAGCCGGACGATGCCATCTGAGAGCACGACTCACGCAATATGTCTTTCTATCAAACGGTCGCCACTCGGGTTTGACCTCTAAATACCGAGAAGGTAATCTAAATATATCATCTCGATTATTAACAAAACTATAATATTATTTTATTGTTTCAGGTAGATGCTCAGGATAGATCATCGCCGCTGCTGAACTTCCCCGGATCCTCGCATCATCGCATATCGGATTGCCGCTGGACAACGATGGATCATCGCCGATGGACAAGGTAAGTAAAAGGTAAGTATGTAATATAAAATTAATCTTGAGACTTTGTTTCAAAATTAACGATTCTTTTATTCCAGATCGTCGTTTCGATGCTATAAGATGTTTCACAATTGTAAAGGTGGTTCACAATAATAAGATCAGACACTTGTGTGCGCCGCGCTTTATGGCTAACACTCCTCGATCACGTGACAGCTGTGTGCCACTCGTTATTTCGAACAATTATTGTGCACCCGATTACGCGGAAGTTTCCGGTCGTTATATACAACGAATAACGATGTCCGTACAATATTTCGTAGTCGTGAGACCCAATGTCCATAATTGTAGTATACTCGATATGCTTCCGGTCGCTAATGTTATATCCGAACTACTGCCCTACGCTTTCGGTAAACACTTTATTGTTACTGGTAACTCTGTACCCCTTGCTATTGTTGAACGAGTATTTAACGCGCAAATATGCGGGAGTTTCCACTTGTTATACACAGTTAGGAAATACGTCCGCACGCTCCTACTGTATCCGAAAGACTGCCAAGAAAAATGGTGCTTGCTTCGCCTCCCCACTATGCCAATTCGACCACTGAGGCTGTGGTAATATTTATCGCAATAATAACTATAAGATGGAGCACCGATTCTTAGGTCGACGGTGTATAATAAACAGAATAATAAATTTCTTTCGCCAGTATATAGAATAACAATTAAAGTAATTTAAATCGACCGTGACTGGCAATATATAACGTCTTTTCGATATGAACATTGAAAAACTGTGAGCCAACTTGGTTTGTTGGATTCACACAGCACTTTTTCGGATCAATCATCGAGACATTATTAATTTTGACCATGGTTTTGGTCAGTTGATGTAATTTCTAAATTATTATTGCGATAAATATTACCACAGCCTCAGTGGTCGAATTGGCAAGACACCCGCACGGTATACGGGAGGTTCCAGGTTCAAACCCTGGCTGGGGTAATATTTTTCGCAATAAAATTTAAAAACTATTTAATTTAGAAATTACATCAACTGACCAAAACCATGGTCAAAATTAATAATGTCTCGATGATTGATCCGAAAAAGTGCTGTGTGAATCCGACAAACCAAGTTGGCTCACAGTTTTTCAATGTTCATATCGAAAAGACGTTATATATTGCCAGTCACGGTCGATTTAAATTACTTTAATTGTTATTCTATATACTGGCGAAAGAAATTTATTATTCTGTAAATTAAATTATGTCATTGGAAAATTAAAGTCACTAACTGTTGTCTTAAATGCTTTAACTCATTTAAAGTTCTGGGAAATTTAATCCACTGGTTTATTATGTTTGCCTCATTTAATGCATTTACAACTTTATTAATACATCTAGATACGGATGGTTGACTTATAGAAAAATATAAATTTTGTCTTACACTTGTTTGATAGCTACAATGTGCAAAAAAATGTAATGCTGTCAATACCTAAAGCAAAATTAACAATGTAAATAATAAATAATATACATATATATGTTAATAACATTATATAATTTATTACGTATTAATATATATTATATAAACAAGATCTGTATTATTTATGTATATTTATAATTGCCATGTTTTTATTTATTTTAATTTTAGTGTCCAACATAGATTTTCGCTGCTTCTGTTTCATATATGGTGCTAAATCTTTTATTAAATTACGTACTAATGGTTTTGTTAAACGAAATAATTTCATAAATTTTTTGTGCTTATATTAAATGCGTCAGCTGCTACATGTCTTACACGATTTGTCCGCATGACGGCATGTGCAACTTCGATGTCGGCCTCTGTTTGTGCAATCACAATATTATTAATAATATTCATTTTATTTGAGGAATTGTTTGTTTTATAACCTAAATATACATTTGCAAACGTGCTCGTAATCAAGATGCGAATACATAAAACCACTCGCAGCATTGCGTGCAAAAATTTGCGTATACGTTTCAATGCGTGTACTTATGTGAGGTTCGAGAATAGGTTTTCAAATATAAGCGCTCGTAACTCTGAGTTTGCGCATACGTTTTTCTTACTAGTTAGAGAATCGGGGCCCTGAACGGATACGCGAGATCTAATAAACGCGCGAGCCAGTCAGTCAGGCCGGTAACGTAGTACACGATTCTCGTGACTGGCGTTAGCTATAGCTACAGCTCGAGCCGTTCGGGGAAGAAAGGGACGGCAGATATGTATGTCTGCGCTCTTCTAGCCGCCCGAAGCCGAACGCTCCCCTTCACATGTGCTGGCAACGGGCAGAGACTCTCTGCATTGAGTTCTATATCGATATGTTTTCGCCTAGCAATTCTTCAAGCAAAGATTTTAGGTACAGTAACTCTTTACAGCATTCCGCTGCTGCTATATACTCGGCTTCAGTGCTCGATAGCGCAATCACGGATTGTTTCCTAGAGCACCAGCTAATCGGTCCACCTCCATACATTATTACGTAACCTGTAGTACTCTTCCTAGTTTCGGTATATCCCGCGAAGTCCGCATCGCAGAATGCTTCTAAGAGTTTGGTTTCTCCTGTGTTCTTATACATTATTCCTTGTTCTGTGCTTCCGTTTAGATATTTCAATATATGTTTCAAGTCTGTGACACGTTCTTGTGTTGGAACTTCTACGTATCTACTGCAGAGTCCAACACTGTATTCGATGTCTGGTCTGGTTTTTGTCGAGGCATACAGTAGGCTTCCTATTATTTCCCTGTATGGGTATTGTTTGATTTTTGGCTCTGTTTTTGTTCGATCTCCTGCTGCATTGGTATCTTTACTGGCTTAGCGTTGTCCATTCCATACTGAACAAGTATTCCTTTGGTGTATTCTTTTTGTGACAGTTTAACAGTATTTTCGCTCTTTGTGATTTCAAATCCTACGAAGGTAGTAGGTTTTCTCATGACTGTAATCTTAAATTTTTGTCTGAGATCTTCCAACAATTGTTCTATTTCTTCCGAGTCGTCGCTTATAATTATGCCGTCGTCGACATAGTATCCTATTATTGTTTTACCGTCCCTTTTTACAAACAAGCATTGTTTGTTATCCAGTGGTTCAAAGCTTTTTTTCTTCAGGAAATCAGTGAACTTCCACCGAAGAGGTGCCTGCTTGAGACCGTACAGTGCTTTTCTCAGTGAGTATTTTGCCTTTATAATTGTATCCTTCTGGAGGATACATGTATATTTCGTCGGTCAGGTTGTAGCCGGACGATGCCATCTGAGAGCACGACTCACGCAATATGTCTTTCTATCAAACGGTCGCCACTCGGGTTTGACCTCTAAATACCGAGAAGGTAATCTAAATATATCATCTCGATTATTAACAAAACTATAATATTATTTTATTGTTTCAGGTAGATGCTCAGGATAGATCATCGCCGCTGCTGAACTTCCCCGGATCCTCGCATCATCGCATATCGGATTGCCGCTGGACAACGATGGATCATCGCCGATGGACAAGGTAAGTAAAAGGTAAGTATGTAATATAAAATTAATCTTGAGACTTTGTTTCAAAATTAACGATTCTTTTATTCCAGATCGTCGTTTCGATGCTATAAGATGTTTCACAATTGTAAAGGTGGTTCACAATAATAAGATCAGACACTTGTGTGCGCCGCGCTTTATGGCTAACACTCCTCGATCACGTGACAGCTGTGTGCCACTCGTTATTTCGAACAATTATTGTGCACCCGATTACGCGGAAGTTTCCGGTCGTTATATACAACGAATAACGATGTCCGTACAATATTTCGTAGTCGTGAGACCCAATGTCCATAATTGTAGTATACTCGATATGCTTCCGGTCGCTAATGTTATATCCGAACTACTGCCCTACGCTTTCGGTAAACACTTTATTGTTACTGGTAACTCTGTACCCCTTGCTATTGTTGAACGAGTATTTAACGCGCAAATATGCGGGAGTTTCCACTTGTTATACACAGTTAGGAAATACGTCCGCACGCTCCTACTGTATCCGAAAGACTGCCAAGAAAAATGGTGCTTGCTTCGCCTCCCCACTATGCCGCGTCGCTCCCACCTTCGTACCTATTATTCTCGCCTATTGTATTCGGCACGTACTTCCGGGTGTGATCACGTTTCGCCGCATGACTTTTACGCACTCGCCTAGTGAATTGTTTCTAGAATATTCTACCCGCGGAAGATTCCCGTCGTTCTTTAACGGATTTCCATACACCTTTTGGCGCCGATTCCCCAGGTCGGCCGGGTTCCAACGAGTTCCTCTGAGGGGAGGGGGGGCTATGTCGCGGAATAATCATCAAGGGAACTGGACTCCAGCCCCCTACTGACCCGTGAGCGAAGCAAGCTCCCTCCCACGGGCTTTCAGGGGTCCCCGGGCTCCGACTCCCGGGGCACCGCAGCGGGACGGTTGGGGCTAAAGAAGTCTACCCCTTTTAAGGCCTTGTCCGCCGTGGCGACCAGCTATTGTCCTTAACCGCCGGCCGAGGTAACCTCCGCACCGGCGGCTAACCTTCTACTCCGATGGCCGGGTTCGGGAGGGGTGCGATCAGCCCCCTGCAACTTGTAGTTCATCGTGTCCGTTTAAGTGTCACGGTGGTGCTGGCGACATTCATGCAACGATATATACATATGTCATATATGTGCTTACAGCTCCTGACGCCCCGATCGTCCTGACTCGCCTATATCGTTGTTTAAAAATCAACATGACATATCTCGCTTTTATAAAATTTACAGGAAGTACGAGAAACTGTTTTGCACATAATTTTCGAGTCCAATGATATATAAAATAGACTTTTTTCGTAAAAAAAATGAATAATGTCATGTTGCTTTCCAAGTGACAATTTACTTACAAGCTGCTTTAACAATTAATTCACAAATATTTATTAGTTTTTTTATAAATGAAATTTTATAATGCACGTGGTTAATTTTTGTATTAGAATTATGTTTTTAATGATATAAGATAGGTATATATAAGAAAGGATAAGAAAGTGTTACGTCCCGATAGATCGCGGCCGCAGGGGGGGGTACTCGGATCGCTTATACGGGACTAGTCGCTTTTCGGGTCATCGAGCCAAGGGGCTCTATCCGGGGATACCTGCGACCGAGGTAATTCGCTATCCAGACGCCCGTCACCAAATCGTTTGCCCGATCCGCACTCTCACTGGGAGATTTAGGTTCGGTAGTTCATCACCGTACCGTTGATTTAGAGGATTCGTCAGATATCGTTCAAACGGTTCTTCTACTCTAGTGCATGCGTAACATTCGAAAGCGGGCCGGCAGTCGGCTAGAACCTTACTGCACTCGCTACACGTGGGGAGCTCTATCCGCGGACCGTATTGCACGAAGTGCCTGAGGACGCCTTCGAAATCTTGCCGGAAGGGCTGGTATTTGCCAAGCTGGCAATCCTCACAAATAATGACCCCCGTAGTTTTATTTTGGAAAAACAACGACCAGACACAGATTCCCGTTATTAGCCATGCTCTGATAGGGCTAGGGGGTAAAACTACCTCCGGAGGTTGCCGATTTACCGGATGTCCGGGACACATGAACAATGGAGCGCTAAACTCTAGTTTGGAAGATGGCAATTATCGTAGATTTGCGTTCTAAATATTGGTCTCCTCCCTCGTGTTCCACCGAACGTTTTACGTCAAAGAATATTTCACAGCACGTGGTACACGCGGAGGGGCTCTGGATTTCTCCGATCACGACGTCGCACGAATCGCACTCTTCGACTTTGTATCGGTAACCGATATGCATATAATGGCGGACTAAGCAGTCGTACTGGCGGCGTTGCGGGCCCGTTAGGTCTCGGAAACACTATAACCAATTCCGCCGCGCAATTCTAGAGGCCAATGGGGTTAGTCGGCGCGCGGGGCGTCGCGTGCGCGCCTCGCTCATGCCGTTCGCTTAGCGCCTAGGGGCGTCGTCACTTACCATTAATCGAGCTCCAATGGGCGATCCGCGGTGCCCCAGTGTTTTGGTGGTGAGGCGTCGAACCACAGGTGTAGAATCTCGGCGCGGCGCTGGATCAGGCGGATCCGGCGGGGATCGTCCTCTTTGATTGAAGCGATGAATTCCCAGGATGGAACTGGTGGTGGATTATCGGAATCTCCCCCCGGTGTGAGGGTGATCGGGGTTAGCCGATAATTCTGGGCTTTCCGGAATGCTTGGTAATCTGCTCGAGACTCGGCCTTGTCCAGTGGAACGTAGATGTATTGTATACTTTTAATGTTAATTTTGCGCACTGAGGTTACGTTTTCGAGTTTTGGTCTCGCGTCCGCCTTGCACGCGGAACTCGCGACGACGTACTTTTCGTATTCAGGATCAGGTGCGTAATCGGAAAGGACTCCTAACAATGGATTCGGAGGGGTCCCGAACAAAAGGCGGTTGAGCCTGCGGGTGCGTACCTTGAGTCCGCTTCGTCGCGTCTTGGGCATTTGTTAACTACTGATCGAGGTTAAAAGACAAATACGCTTCGGTTGACTCTTCTTGCTCGTGGCGAAAAAGCGTGCAGCTCGTACAGCACTGCCTCTCTCCAGGCACCCACGGACGGTAGCGTGCCGCTCGTACGGCACTGCCTCGTACGCAGATGTGGCGCAAGGGGAGGACCGGTGATTCGGATGCCTTATTGCAATTACTAGAATACCCACAGGCGGAGACGTGCCGCTCGTACGGCACTGGGCTCGTGTGTGGATGTAGTGTAAGTGGGATCAGTGGAGGATGTGCGAAGAGGTGTAAGAATTTGTAGAGTAAGATATTGTATAAAAATGATTGTATATTACGATAATTCTACATAGGACATCTATGAGCTAACATATGATTACAAAAGTAACAAGATTACAATCAGGAATGTATATGTTACGGGCAATTTGATTAATCCGGTCATTATGCATAATGGCCGGGCATTATGCATAATGCCCGCTTCTTTCGGGCCATTTGAATAATAAAAGCAAAAATGTTCAAATTAATCAAACTGACCGGTCATTATGCATAATGCCCACAGACAAGTGGGAAATGTGATTAACATATTAAAATATCTTTCTAAAAAGAATGGCAGTCTGTCTATAATTTCAACTTTCTTACAATGAGTTCATTCACTAAAATATTTTATATTTTGTGTTTAAACATAATTTATAACAGACAAATTAATAAATTATTTGGTAAATGTGCAGAATAGTGGCCTTCTCACCGATTTCGTTGAACTTAGGCTTAATCGACGCGTTTTTGCACAAAACGACCGAATCTGGCAGAAAAAAGTGTCGCTCTGCCCCGCGAAGCGAGATGTAGGTTAGTGACGCGCTTTAAACAGTTAAATATTTTTAAAGCGCGTCATCTAACCTATGTAGGTTAGTGACGCGCTTTAAACAGTTACATAGGTTAGATGACGAGCTTTAAAAATATTTAACTGGGTAAATCTGAAGAATAGTGGCCTCCTCACCGATTTCGTTCAACTTGGGCTTAATCGACGCGTTTTTGCACGAAACGACCGAATCTGGCAGAAAAAAGTGTCGCTCTGCCCCGCGAAGCGAGATATTAACGGTTAAAGTTGACAGGAATCAAGTTATGATTCCTGTCATACCGACGAGATGCAGCGACTACGACCATGCCCTGCAACCACACGCGCATGCTCAGTGGTCGCACGCGCATGTAAAACTGCGCCAATTTTAAATGAATCAATCGTGCAGAATAACCAAGCATTTCGATTCAAGCAGTTAGGTCTCACGCTGGGAGTTTCATTAGTTTAATTATGCGTGGGAAGCACACACACACACACACAACGGGGGGGTGCGAGGGGGGGCCTTCGGCACCCCTTCCCCCGTACCCACCCCGCCGGTAGGCTGCGTGGACCTCGCTTTACAACATAAAGTACATGCTAAGTTGTAAAACGAAATTATAAAGTACATGCATGGGGGAGGGTGCAAGGGAAAAAAGCTTTTCTGTTCACGTGCGCTCACGCATGTAAGCCCCCTTGCACCCCTCCATGCATGTGCTTTATAATTTCGCTTTACAACTTAGCATGTACTTTATGTTGTAAAGCGAGGTCCACGCAGCCTACCGGCGGGGTGGGTGCGGGGGAGGGGGGGGCCGAAGGCCCCCCCTCGCACCCCCCCGTTGTGTGTGTGTGTGTGCTTCCCACGCATAATTAAACTAATGAAACTCCCAGCGTGAGACCTAACTGCTTGAATCGAGATGCTTGGTTATTCTGCACGATGTAACTGTTTAATGATTTTCGTTAAAGCAGGGCACATACACACGTGTGTATGCCCTGCTTTATAGAAGTTGTGATTTTCGTTAAAGCAGGGCACACACACGTGTGTATGCTGGTGTATGCCCTGTTTTATAGAAGTTGTGATTTTCGTTAAAGCAGGGCATACACACGTGTGTGTGCCCTGCTTTAACGAAAATCATTAATATGAACTTTTCATATACCAACTATTCTCTGCTTTAACAATTTTATTTCTGTTTCGTTAACTTCAACACTTAATATCTGTAACATAAATAATTTGTTAAAGCAGAGAATAGTTGATATATGAAAAGTAAATTTATGTGTACTTTTCATATACCAACTATTCTCTGCTTTAACAAATTATTTATGTTTCGTTAACTTAAACGCTTAATATTTGTAACAGAAATAATATGTTAAAGCAGAGAATAGTTGGTATATGAAAAATACACATAAATATTTACTTTTCATATATCAACTATTCTCTGTTTTAACAAATTATTTAGTTTTAACAAATATTTAAGTCCGCTATCGCTATCGCCTATTGTGCAAGGGGCTTAAGATTGCCGGAAAAATCAACTCAAATGAGATGATTTATCAAAATGACCATTTAGCATTGGGAAATATGCATAATGACCGGGCAATTTGATTAATTCTTCTCTATTAATCATATTGGCCGAACAAATTGGGAATTATGCATAATGCCCGGCCATTATGCATAATGCCCAATTTATCAAATTGCCCGTAACATATATATATTTATATAATTGTCGAGTGGGACGAACGTATGGCGTATTCCTATATGACGCGTAATTCTATATGTAGTGAGAGAGCTGAAGGCTCTGGATTCGGTAACGCACGTGGAGATAGGAAGATTCTCGATGTGGAAATAGGAAGGTTCTGGATTCAGAGAGACTCGAGAAGGATTCAGTGGTTACTTAACTGGAGAGTCCGTGATCGAGGTAGGACTCCGGGGAACTGAGAGCGTCCCTTGGGATGTTCGCCCTTATATTCCTGTTTTCCCGATGGCGGGGGTGGTCGAGTGGAAGGGTTGACTGAGTGGAAGGGTTGAGTTGCGTCATCGGCTCCGCTTTCGATTTCTCTCTTTATATGGTCATGGCCTGAGTTTTCTTCCTTTTGTTGCCTGAGTGGAAGGGTTGAGTTGCGTCATCGGCTCCGTTTTCGATTTCTCTCCTTATATGGTCATGTCCTGAGTTTTCGGAAGAGTCTGGGAGGGTTTAGGTTTGCGTTACCTGAAGGAAGCGTTGCGGGGAAATTCCTATGGCTAAACCCTTGTGGGCATTGCGACTTATTTGTTGTGTATATACATTATTGGAATAGGCCAAGCCTATTGCGTATATCGTGACTTATTTTCTATATTTATATGCTAGTGGGTAGGTTAGGCCTATCGCGCAGGTCGTGACTTATCGCTGGTGTGGTAACTTATTCGGTGGTAATTCTACTGTCGGTAAGTCATGCTAGTGAGTGTGGTAACTTATTCGGTGGTAATCCTACTGTCGGTAAGTCATGCTAGTAAGTATGGTAACTTGTTCGGTGGTAATCCTACTGTCGGTAAGTCATGCTAGTAAGTATGGTAACTTGTTCGGTGGTAATCCTACTGTCGGTAAGTCACGCTAGTAAGTATGGTAACTTATTCGGTGGTAATCCTACTGTCGGTAAGTCGTTGTTCTTATGAGTAAGGTCTGACTAAAGTTTTCCTACAATCTAAAGAAGGTTTCAAATTTTCCGGGCGTACGAGAGGGTGGACGTAACAAAAGTAAAAAATATAAAATAAGTAGTGTAAAATAAGTATATATGTTTTATTATATTTTATAAAATTTTGCATCTTTCTTTATTTTTTGACTTGTTTTTTTTTCTCGTGATTAATCTTATTAGCATAGCCTCGCATACGAAATAATAAATAAAATTCTATGATTTGTGCCAACACCTTATCACCATGTTCCTCACATGGAAATATCAAGTTGAGTGTATATATATCTTTTATAACTAAATCATATACATCACTCTAATGACAATATTTAGAAAATAAATGTTCCACATATTTTAAAATATAATATATATTTTCATTTGGATGCAATATCTGCCCTTCTTTTTTAATATTTATTAATAAGGCTTTCGTGAAGGAATCTTGTTGTCCAGGATTTATAAATGAATTTTTACAAGTTTCACATTTTACAAATTTCAAAATGTGTTTGAACAAATATTCAGTAATATAATATATGACACAATCCAGGACTTCAGGTTGATCATAATTTTGATCTGTAAAATGTTGAAGTTGAACATCATTATTTTCAATTTCAACAGCGTTATCCAATTTCTCTTTCAACTTCTTTATTGTTGTTTCCTTTTCATGTGAACTATAGTATAAGTCTTTAATGTCTGAGATCGTAATTGCAGTTTTATTATTTGAATCTAGGACTGTACAATTTCCATATTGTGGTGGTTTAATCACACTGAAGACGCTTAATATTTTGTAAATTTGGAGAAAAGTAGGTGTTCCCGGGTGATCATTTGATCCTGCCGTATATCTTACTGTGCCAAAGAATCTCTAATAAAATGCAAAGAAAAATAAAAGATTTATAAGAATAATATACAGGTTTATTTCCTGAGCACAGGAAATAAAACTCACTCTGTATAATGCTGTTTAGAACCACCTAAAATTATATTTAAATATTTAAAGATGTAGAAGTTATTAAGAAAATTAATACAAGAAATAAGAATAAATGCCTTTTCGGTCAAAGCAGATCTTGATGCTTAATAATAATTATAACTAAATATTTCAGTTCTATAGACTGCGAGCCGATACGGTTTGTCGGACTTGAAACGCAATCCTAAACTGAGGCTAGAAATAATATCACAAGATGATTTGTGATTGTCAAATATATTATCGATACTTTAAGCATCTTAAAAAACTGTAAAGAATTGTAAAAAATTATTGCGAAAAATATTACCCCAGACATATTTAGTTATAATTATTATTAAGCATCAAGATCTGCTTTGACCGAAAAGGTTAATACTTATTTCTTGTATTTTTTATAAAAACCTCCAACGAGTCTTGATTCAATCGTCTTGTTAAGACACTATCGAAATCAGCATTGAGTATCAAATACTTCACTAAATCGAGTGTTGATTTTATAGTCACTCGAAGCCCCTCTGCAGTCTGTCTTGTTAAGAAACATTTGTCTGATATGGCACCATTTGTAAGATGTTCTTCCCAAGTATTTAATTTGATAAGAGATTTTTCTAACATCTAATACAAACATTCAATTTAGCATTATTATATTTTTTCATTAAGATAATTTATATTAAGATAATTACAGACTAATTAGTCGAAATTAAACTTACCTCGTAATGTTTATCTCCGATTGTCACACCTTCAGAAGATTTAATCTGATTTAGTGCATCAAACAAATCATTAATCCATTCACAAAAATTAGCTGTATTATCGCAATTTTGTAAATCAGGTAAAAAATGTTTATAAAATCGTAATCCACTGGCCATTGATTTACTAAAAACTTATACAAATCACTGAGTTATAATTCATTACTTTGCATAGAGTATTTTAGATTGTTTATGGACAAAATAATAATAGTAATAAGTTATAAATAGTAATAAGATCTTTTCACTTGAAGAGCTAATCAAACTCTCATTTTAGCCGTATTAGTGAGTGTTAAATGATTTTCTGTTATTTTCGGACATACACGCATTTCGGCTGGCAATGTTTTATCTTTATTATGCAAAATGCGAAAGTATTCCCATTTTACAGAAGCTTCATTTGGACTGAGCTAAAAGTTATAAGATATAATTTCAGATATTCTAGGATAAAATTATTTTTATATAAAGTTATTTATTATTATTAATTTTATATTATTTTTTTTATATTTTTTAACATCAAAGATTATCTTAATAGTGTTACATATAAAATAGTAATTTCATTTTTATTCTTACTTGTAACGTTGTACTATATAATCGATTTCTTATTGTTTTAATAAGATGTGGCGCATCCGAAAAAACGTATATATAACGTCCATCAATTGTAGGATGACTGAAACTATTTCTTAAATTATCTTTTTTTCCCGCATACGCCCACTGTGGTCCAAAATTTACGATTTATAGCTGCACCATCAGTAATTACGCCATGAACTTTAGCACCGATATTTTCTAATAATATGATGGCCTGTAATAAATAAGTACACAAATTTGCTAGTAAAATTCAGTACAATTTCGATTTCGTTAATAAATCTGATTGCATTGAAAACTTGAAACATACTTTACAAGTTTTGCAATGGTTTCTCCTGATACAGGTCCTTTAGATGCAAATACTCCAATTGGTTGGGAATAAGAGTCACTTATTGAATGAAACATGTGACGATACGCGTATTCGTCACTAGCGCTACGGCCCTGGCGGCCACCAAGCACATGTTCAGCGTGCGCTCCTGTGCCCAAGCGGTGGGGCAACCGAGCGGTGGGGCAGCCCCAGTGGTGGGACAGCCCCCACCGACCGCACTCGGAGTATAAATAGGGGACTCGAACCGACTCGAGTCACCAGTCCTGTCCGACTCCTGTTCCCGACACGACCTCTCTCCGAGACCGCTTCACCACGTTGGGCGCTCCCAACGACTTCCTCCGCACAGAGAACGGGTGCTCCCGTTCTCACCTGGGCGCTCCCAGGGTACGGGCCTCCCCAGCTGGGTGCTCCCGGTTGGCATTACCTGCCCTTTCCTGCCTCTGGGTCGGGCGCTCCCGACCCCCTCCGCCGTACGGAAGACGGGCGCTCCCGTCTTCAAGCCGGGCGCTCCCGGTGTACGGGCCGCTCAGTTGGGCGCCCCCGACTGAGCTCCTGACCGACCTGCCTACCCGCGAATCCGCAAGGCAGCCGTGCCTCCGTACTGGCCCGCGAATCCGCCAGGCAACCGTGCCCCCGTACTTGCCCGCGAATCCGCAAGGCAACCGTGCCTCCGCGCCTGTCCGCGAGTCCGTCTCTGTCCGACCGCGCACCAACCCGGTACACGTACACTGCGGCTCAGCGGAGCGACACACACACACACTGACACTCACGCCCTCCATCAAACTGTATTGTAAATAGTGTGAATAAATAGCTTTATGTGAAACTGACCAGTGTCTCCACGTTTTCTCACCCTGGCCTGGCGAGCGAATTCCGAGCGAGAAAACGCGAACGTTACAAACATTATCACTAAACCGTGATTTGCTTTTTCATCTAAATTCGTAGATTGTGGCCCGTCAATTCCAAAATCGACTAACCCAGTGTATGTGAGCCTTTTTGAATTTACATTAATACTTCCTCTAAGATGTATTTCATCCAGTAGAATTACACCATGCTTTTCTTTGTCTTCTTTTTTGTCTAATGCTAGTTTGAACATCTTGAAAAATTTTTCATCAAAACCGCAGGGTGTGTCTATTAAAGAAAGGTATCTGAAAAATGTATATATCAATGTGCTTAATAAAAAATTAACATAATATATTGGTACAAAGTTTATATAAGATTGTGTATCTTGTAAAATATCATATTACATATTTTACACTAACCTCCGTATAGTTCGAACACACGGAACAGGTAATATCTGGTTATTTCTTATAAATTCATATGTACTAGGTGATTTCATATGTGTTAGCATGCATAATAAGATCCACTCTTCACTATACCTTCGACTTTTTGGATTTGCATATTTTGCAGCTTTTAATATCTCTAATGTTGCACAAATTTGATTTCTAGGAATGTTGTTTTTTTTTAACTGTTCTTCTATGGTTTCTTCAGATCCTTTTTTAACTTTAGCCATACAATTAATTATTTCTATTTTTAATCTTTCTACTGTATATTTTGCTTTTTTCCTGGCTTTTTCTGCTTTACAATATTTTTTCTGCAGCAATATTAACTTCCGTTGACTATCTGTACTTTGTGCTAATTTAGTAAATTTAATTCTTTTGAGATCCTTAGTCATTTTTGCTCGATTGTATTTTCGCTTCAATGAGTTTTTAAGATTTGTGCAAAATATGCATATTTTTAATGTTTTACGTAGCAGCAATAGACATTTCCTATGTCTCCATATACCATGGATATCTTGAAAAGCTGTATCAGCTGTACTATGTACAAAATCTATCACCTGTTTACTAATATTAACGATACCTGAGCATATATTTAAGTTGTCTATAGAAAATAATGATTCTGTCAGCTGCTCCATTGTTCTAATGTTTTGGTGTATTTTCACATTTGATGGAATATTTGTAAATGGTTGCTTTAAGACATTTATGTTTAACTTTATGTTTTCATTGAGGATAACTTCTTTCGTTATTTGCATTTTATAACTGTCTTCGTCTTGTTTTATTATGCTGCATATTGGTAAAAAAAATATCAATAGTTTTAAGTCACTGTTTACATACTTAATATATGTTTATTGCTTCGGTATTTTTATTTCATTGCTATCTAGAATATGTATTATATCATGAAATAATAAAGATGAAGTTTGAGTTTCTGTTTCCAAATTGTGAGATACATCAAAATCTTGAGGATTTGTAGATATTTCAGATTGCTTATTATTTATTTCAGTTTCCTCTGTCCAAGAAAATATGCTTGGTACAGCATCTTTACGTAGACGAGGAATTTTATATGGAGCAGACTAAAAATATTATATCAGAATTACATTTATAAAATGTATGACTGGTATGACCGGTATGACTATTGATGCTATTGATATATTCGTTTATATACGTCTAATAGACTCACATCAAAAGTGAGGTTAAACCTGTATTGTTATGCGATAGCTTTAAATCTTTAAATTTAATTTTTACATTTTACAACTTTTATTCGATAAACAATTGACGTCTTATCTGACTATAAAATACTCAAATAACTGAGTGATTCAGTATCAATCGAGTGCAAATAAAAAGCAATTAATATTACTTACCTCACCAATAATATTTCCATCTTTGTCAAGAATTGTACAACGCCAAATAATTTCTTCTGCTAAGAAGTGTTTCTCACATACAGGTTGATGTGCTCGCACAATAACATTTTTTTTTTCAAAGCTGTTTGCCATAACTTAATCGAATTTTCATTTTTCGGCACATAAAAGAAATGCACTTTTTCATTATTCGAAGGGTACCCACTGGTACATCCCGGAGCTATGCAATGAGGCATATTGCTTAAAATTTCAACTATATGACACTAAATCTCAATATCTCCGAACTTCTCCGGACATTCACACGATTTAACCTACACCAGAACGATCTGAATATTACTACCCAAATGTAAACATGCATGAATGTTGCCAGCGCCATCTAGCGGATCATGGACACTTAAGAGGCCACGTAAAAGCTAGGATATAGGGCTCGTGTCAGGGGGCTGGGTGCGATCCCCGACCAGAGTTACCTACGCGCCGCCGGCCCATGCGTCAGGCGGCTAGACCCGCCGGCCACGACCTCGGAATATGTCCGAGCGGCCCGACGGATCTGTCCCACCCAGGTCGCCTGGCCCTAGCCTCGGAATATGTCCGAGCGGCCCAGGCGACTCTCCACATTTTGCGAACCGTGGGACCACGTCCCTGGTGTGCAATCACCAAGTGTAAGCCTCTCCTCCAACAGATCCAAGTCCACGTCCTGGGTCGGCTTGGAAGAGGGTTATCCCCTCTCCTCCTGCCGGAGCACCGGCGTGCAATGGGTGAAGGGGCCACCCACCCCGAACCCCACGATTTTTTATTAAGGTTTTTCTTCCTCTAGGCCGGTGGAAGGAGTAGAAACTTCCCCCTAACGGTCCCGGCTGACCGGGCGTTTGAAGTCCGGGTCGCCTTCCCCTACCGGCGATTGGGACCGACCCCTAGGCCAGTCCCTAAGGGAGTCACCGGGCTCCATTCTTCCCGCCACTCCGGTCCGTAGACCGGTGGCAGGAAGAGTGGACTCTCAGACCCCGCACCTCACCAACGGGTTACCACAGTGACTTCTACTAACAGAAGCCACTGGACATGACCCGCCGGATCCGAACGGGGAGCCCTCTCGCCGCGCCAAGGCGGTTCACCACGAGAGAGAAAGGAAGGACACCTCGAAAAAAAAACCACGGGGCTGGGTGGGTTTTAGATCCCTCGTCCATTGCACGTCGGTGCTCTGGCAGGGCGGGGGATCTGGGGTTCACTGTGGGCCGCCTGGGCCGCTCGGACTTATTAAGAGGTTGGGGCCAGGCGGGCCTGGGAGGAAGGACCCACCCGGACATCTTTCGGCGTTGGGGCCAGTGGTGTCCTGCCGCCGGACGTAAGGGCCGGCGGCGTGTATGGTAACTCACCGGTCGGCGACTGCAACCACTGGGGTTCCTCCTGTCCTCTCGCGGGCGGCGGGGACCGGGAATCGAGCTTGCTCGGCCCGGTTCTTTGGCTCGCGGAAGGGGTATGGTGAGAGGTTTTCCCTACCCAAAGTCGGCCGGTCGGTAGGCGGTTCCTGGTGTCGAGTGGGATTGCCTGCTCGGCGGCGGGCGGCTGGCTGCCTCGGCGGGCAAGGCGATGGAGAGGTTGCAGCTTCCTTTGCCCCATCCGTCCAAGGCGCTCCTCGCATTGCGGCGCCCGCTGCGGTTCCCGGGTTGTCGGAGGCCCGGGACCCCCGAAAGCCCATGGGAGAAGGCTTGCCTCGTCCATGGGTGAGTAAGAGGCCTGGAGTCCAGTGCCCCCATGATAATTCGGGGGCCAGTGACATAGCCAGTCCCTCGGGGCCCGGCCAGTCCTTAGAGGTTAGTCAGTGAGGGCATGTCCCTGGCTGGCGGAGCCGCAGCGGTTTGGGGTTCTAAACCAAAAAATGAGCGTTAATAAATCAAAGAAAGGTAGTAATAAAAAGAAGGTGTCGGTTTAAACCCTGTGGAGAAGAAAAGTATTGTCGTGGACAGTAAAAAGACTTCGATAGGGAGCGGGGGAGAGGGTGTTTTGTCCTTCCATTCTCCTAATAAACAACGGATGGAGGTGGAGGAACAAGAGGTGAAGTCAATATTTTATGACACGGGGTTGGACCTTAAATGTTCTCAGAGGGATGTGAGGGCGTTTTGTGCTGAGATAAGGAAAACCAAAACCCTTGCCTCGAAATTAGCAAAAGCAAGGGAGATTACGGATAGAAAAGAAGCGAAGAAGGTTAGGGAGTGTGCGATTATGTTCCCTGGGATAGCTGGTAAAACCATCAAGGAGTTATCTCTGGTTGAACATCGTAGATGAGGCAGTAATTGAGATGGGAGAGAGGCTTCGTAAAGCCATACATAGGAGAAATCTGGCGCTCAAAAAGAAAGTTGAGGCAGACCAAAAAGTGGTTAAACTTCAGGCCAAGGTGACTGAGCTAGAGGGCAAGTTAATGGCGGAGAGGAGTAGGTTGCCGGCAGCCTAGCGCAATGGAGGTGGAAAAGCTAGCTCCGCAAACAGAGGTAAGGGATGACTCCACCCAAACGAAGAAGCTCTCTGGGAAGGAGTCGGTTGTTGAAATTATGCTCAATGGCTTGGATCAACAATTAGAGGCAATAAAAAAGGAGATATGTTTCATGAGGGGGACAATAAGAGCAACCCCTGCAAAAGCTGGGGAAATATTGGTGGGCGCGATCGCGTTACGGACGGGATTGACCGCGGACGGGGCGGGAGGGCAGCGAAGGCTCTCCTGCCTCCTCCCTTAGGCAGTACGGAGAGGAAGAAGCTCCGCTCCTCCGGCCCGCGCGGGTGGCGCAAGGACTGGGGGAGTGAAGAAGAAGGGGGGCTCAGGGGTGACAGCTTGTGACCGGACGTCACTCTCTGGGTACGTGGATCACACGAAAATATGAAATCTCAGCCAGATTTGCCTATCAAACGGTCGCCACTCGGTCTGACCTTGAAGGTAAGTATCGAAATTATAGCACGATATTGCAACAATACTCCATTAATTCTCTTTTATTTTCAGGTTCTCGACGCAGGATGTCTCGACGCCCCGACGCTGCCTCCCCACTGCTGGATCATCGATGGACAACGTGGAACCACCCCCGACGGAACGGGTAAGTAGAAAATGTGTATGTTTAATTAATCGGCCAATTTCTTTTTCAGCTTCTCGCCCCGGATGGATCTCAACTGCCGCTGACTGTCCCAGATCCTCGCCTTATCGCATACTGGAATGCCGCTGGACAACGATGGATCGATGCCGTAGGACAAGGTAAGTCGCAGGTAAGTAATTCAAATTAACTTGACACTGCGTATATTAACAAACGATTGATTTATTTCAGATCGTCGTGATTGATTACAAAGATTGTCGCGCCGTATGCGCCTCACGCTGACACTTTTCGTCGAACGTTGTTATAATTGGTAATTAATTACCGCTCGCAATTGTTATACGAGTTATGTTTAACGCACAAGTACGCTGGAGTGCTTGGTTGTAATATATCGCTGCGCTAAACTACGCGCTAAGTCCGTATTGTATGAGCGAATCTTATATACGTGTTACCGCGACCACGATATCCGAGCGACTGCCTCGAGTTGCCGGGCTCTCCCGGCGTTCCCACCTCGGGATCTTTGCTCCCACCATCGTTGTTATTCACATCTCGGTACTTTTCCACGCCAGATGGTGAACGCTTTCTCTTTTCTTATGACAGTTTTTCGATGTTTTTGCGTTCGGTGTCGCCCGGGGTTCTCAATTCGGGCTTCGTAATTACTCGGACGCATACGCATGGGGCCCCTTGGACCCCGCTCCCCCGGTTCCCGAGTCCGAGGTTTGTGCGACCGAGTGGTCCCGCTGACCCCTCGGATCTTTCCCGGCGCCTCCCCTGGTGACCCTCCGACCGCTACTTCCCTCCGGAGTATCGCGGTTACCGACTTCCGGGGGTCATTGTTTTGACCCCGCTATCTCCGCGGCCGGTAGTATTATCGCGTCGCGGGTCGGGTGGTTGACGTCCGGGTCCCCCCTGAGGCGGACTCCGCGGCTCGGCCACCGGCTGTGACCGCCGTACCCCTATGCGCGGG
This sequence comes from Temnothorax longispinosus, assembly GCF_030848805.1. Lineage (NCBI taxonomy): Eukaryota > Metazoa > Arthropoda > Insecta > Hymenoptera > Formicidae > Temnothorax > Temnothorax longispinosus. Next base: position 316,194 of record NW_027269959.1, on the reverse strand, counting down.
GGTCATTGTTGTGACCCCGCAATCTCCGCGCCCGGTGGTATTAGCGCGTCGTGGGTCGGGTGGTTGGCGTCCGGGTCTCCCCTGAGGCGGATTCCGCGGCTCGGCCCCCGGCTGTGACCGCCGTACCCCTATGCGCGGGGGTCATTGTTTTGATTCCGCTATCTCCGCGCCCGGTGGTATTAGCGCGTCGCGGGTCGGGTGGTCGACGTTATGGTCTCCCCTGAGGCGGATTCCGGGGTTCGGCCCCCGGCTATGACCCCTGTGCCCTCGTTCGCGGGGGTCATTGTTTTAACCCCGCTATCTCGCGGGCCCTTCGCTCGATTTTCGCCGCGATCGTCCCTATCTCCTCCGCTCGGGTCTCCTGCCGAGGCCCGCTCGTTGTCTCATTCGGTCCTTCCTCTGCGGCTCGCCTGTCGGGGGTCAATCAGGCCCCGGTTCCCCTATTCGTCGCGTCGCTATATTCTAAGATAAACGCTAGCCATATGGGCTCTTCGGACTCGCTTATCCGGCATTTAGCATAAAGAAATATCGATGTCCGCTGCTCCCTTGGTTGCTGCTGCCCCTCGGGTGTCCACGGCTCCACGGCTAGGCGAACGGTTGCAAGCTCCGGCTGCCCCCTCGAGCGCCAAAAGGGATGCTAGTCAAAGGACTGGCAAAACAGGTGGGGCTCGCATGCCGGCTTTCCCTAAGATAGCGGCCGTCGGAGTGACGATCGTGGGGGAAAATCCGGCAACATACGCACAAGCGTTGATGTCCGCGAAGGAGAGGATCTCCCTTGCGGACATCGGTGTAGAGGCACTAAAGTGCAAAATAGCCGTCACTGGGGGCCTCCTTTTGGAGGTTCCTGGTAAGGGGTCCGTGGAAAAGGCGGACCTACTCGCAACACGGTTGCGGGAAGTCCTGAACGATGAAGAGGTACGGGTCATCCGGCCCTCCAAGCTTGTAGAAATACGGGTTGGGGGGCTGGATGACTTTGTGACGTCCGAGGACGTCGTGCGGGCGCTGGCCGGTGCTGGTGGGTGCAGAATCGAGGAGATTCGCGCTGGACCGGTTCGGAGGCCATCGAAAGGCATGAGCTCCTTATGGGCTCGTTGCCCAGTTAAGGCCGCAAATCCGTAATTAAAAATGGCAGGGTCATAGTGGGATGGAGCCGACATTGAGGTCTCACCGCCCCGCCCCCTGAGGTGTTATAGATGCCTCCAGGTCGGACATGTCCGACTGGCATGCACCTCCACGCCGTAGACCTGCGCCGTTGCGTCACGCCGCCGCCGTCGTCTTTTTGGCCACGCCGCCGACGCCGACGTTTAGATATTATATCAGCGGCGGCGCGGCGTATGCTGCTGCTCTACTTACCGAAGTTTGCCGAACTCGGACTTCGGAGGCAGTAGGCAGCCGTCAGTTCAGGCGGACGCAGAGTCACGTGGTTGAGACTTCTACTATTTGAAACAATTGAAACCCGCCTGCGCCTATAGTTGCGGTTGCAAATTGCGATTCTTTGCATGTTGCTATGAATCAATGAATTATGGCAAACGGCGCCGTGAATATTAACAGATTGTTAGTTGCTGAGTTATCTGTCGCACCACTCGCATCGAAAGAAAAGCCAAGCAAATGTTGGGATATTTCGGGAAATTGACTCATACGAAGGACGGGAAAAGGAAGCATATTGCCTGCGACAAAGTGTTTTGTGTTCCATGTCTCAAGAAAGCTCAAAGCTTTCAAAAGTTCCACAACCCGCACCAAATCAGCTGCGAGAAGACGTTGATGTCGATGATCCTCTTCCTCTTCCAGTTGTGCATGAACTTTTTGGCAGGTAAATTGCGTTCCACTTTACTCATGTTTAATTTGGGCTCGGTGAAAATGGCCAGTGCTTATAATTTTGGCATAGCTGCTACTTGCTCTTACCGTATTTTGGAAAGCGAGACCCAAGACCCTTGTCGCATAACTCAAAGTTGCCCGCACGTTGATCCATCCACTCTATCCAGTTCCAGAGGTGACGCTCTTGCTCGCTGCAGGGTAAAACAAAGTACGAACAGGGTTGTCGTTTTTAAAAGTTTTAGAGAGTTTTGTAAACAATTTTTTTTCAATAATTGTCTAGAGCAATTCGGTTCTTTATAGCGTTTTGGGAGCTTTTAGTCCCTCATTCATTACCGTTCGTCTGTGGGTCAGGATCGTCGATCGATCTACTGTTCTGTCAGCTGTTAACTATTTCTGCAATGGAGCATATTCATATAATTCGTAATACGATACGTATCGTAGCGGCACACAAAAGCGTTTGTTTCAAATTTACCCGAATTACCCGAAATGTGCGTCACGCATTTCACGCAATCACGCTTATTCATGCAGCGTCACTTGTTGAACACAGTTATTACTGCCAAAAATTTAACGAGTTTTTCTTTTCAGCTTCGCCGTTAAGAGTTATTCTCTCTCGGTCAGCACCGGCGACTTCGCTCGCCACCTCAAAGATGACCATGAAATAGATGAGGTTAAGAAAACCCACAAAAATGCAACTCTTATAAATTTCTTCAGCCCGCAACGAAAGAATACCGGCACCTTAGTGCGAGATGATCGCTGGTTTCTTGCACAAAATTTGGCGATGATGTGTTGCCGCGACCTTTTCCTCTTTGATTTTGTATGTGGCGAGGGAATGATGGACTCTGTAAGGTAAATGGTAGACCTCTGTAAGGTAAATGATATTTTTCTAAATTCCCTAGACAGCACACAATATTCACAAAATATTTTAGAAATATAGATATTAAATATTTTATAAATATTCTAATGTCCGCGATTTTCAGGTATAAAAAGGATTATGACATTATGATAAATATCTAAAAATATTTATGAAAGATTTTGATAAATATTTTTCATAAATATTTTTATATATTTTTCATAATTTTTGTCACACCTGAAAATTGCGGACATTAGAATATTTATAAAATATTTAATATCTATATTTCTAAAATATTTTGTAAATGTTATATGCTGTCTGGGTCTTTACTCCGCATTAAAATTAATCAAATCAGTGGCGAATCCATAATCCATGACATGACCTTGTCTTGGGAGTGGTTAGGCTTTTAGGTAGTAGGATTTTAAATAGGCAAATAGGCACATAATTAGCCTATCTTCCAGGAGGCGCTAAATCGTAAGGCGTTTTGAGATGGGTTCATATCCAGTATCGGGTTCAGAGTTCAAAGAGGGAAGCCGTTGCCCTCTGGAAACGCCTGAAACGCCATAAAGCGCCGCTTGAGAGGTAGGCCACCGGCGCAATCTGCCCTTGTGAGTAAACAACTCCAGACTAGAACTAGAGGCAGTGGCTCCCTCTAAACCAAGCTTCTAGATCTGCCCCTGATCATGACTCATGACTCATGACCTTCTTATTAATCTTGGTTGTATTTTACACGTCAATCAATTATTTCTGTATGTAAAAAAGCGCGGAATTAAATTTGAACTTTTTTACAGAAATATCGCGTAATCTCGCAGGATGAGTCTTCCAGACCGGACAACTGTGTCCAGAGGTGTCCTAGACGACGTCTACGAGAGCATGGTTCAGGAGATAAATGCTGTAGTAAGTCTTCCTCCGTAGCATTACTGTTTTCAAGCAAAAAATTACACAATATTTTATGAGGTACTGCAAAAGTATCCATAATAACGTTTCGGCTCCACTATGAAAAAAAAAGAAAAATATATTTAATTGATCGTTAAAAGAAACCGAAAAACAGAGAGCTTACCTCAAGATCTGCAGCAGTCAAGAAAGTACAAGAATTAACAAGTCGTAGCAGTCAGGCGTGAATTCGAAGAGTCGCACATATCGGAAATTAGATGCGAGAATAATTTTCAGTCATACGCGTGTCGGTTGGAAACGAAGTGAGTCAGCGGGTCGCAAGTATGTAGGTCAGAAACGTTATTATAAACAAAGTAACAAAAGGTCAAAACCAAAAGTTAAATATTATTTATGATGGACAAGTATGCGTGGTGCTTCCTAAACACGCTCTATATATACACATTTAATTTTATACTACTTCGACTTCTTATTATTTTTTACACTATATTTTACTAACACTGACATTATTATATTTTACTGACAACGCACAAATCATGTAAGTTACTTAGATTTTTTATTTTTATAGTTCCTTTGTTATTTATAATATTTAAGCGATCGCAATACAAAAATAGAATTCCTTTTCTGCCTAGTCTTCGGTTTTTGTCTTGCGAGTACAGTGTCACGAATTGCCTGTCGAATGCTTGTGAAAGAGTTCACCTGAAAAGGGTCCGAATTTGGACCAAAACGTTGTGATTTTTTGTAAATAAATATGCCAGTCATAGTCAATTGAAGTTTGGTGATATTATATATATACATATATATATACATTTATATATATATGTAGGTCTAGAGGTATGTTCCGGGACTGTTTACGTTTTTTGAAATGTACAGTCCTGGAATATAACGCATATATATGTAATCAGATTCAAAAAATTGTCCCGAAACGTGCCGTAGGACATGAATTTTTTCCAGGACAGTCCTGGAAACTGCCAAATGTCCTGGAATATACTGATGTAAAAAATAAAAGTCCCGGAACATACTTCTGGACCTACATATATACATATGTATGTACATATATATATAGTAATAAATAAATAAATATGAAACAAATGCAAAATAATTCGAGTAAAAGAATATATTCAGCCAAAACATGCATTTGTTTAATTTGACGACTGTCAATAGTCAAATATTAATTCTACATTTGTTTCTAACAGATTCGTATTCAGTGACCTCAAAAACTGTTAAGTAAGCTAGCTCAATGCAAAAGTAACTTTAATTCTTCTAATTCAATTTCAAGTTAAAATAATTTTTAAATTGTTATTAATATTGTACATTTTAAAGAGTCTTTTTAAAAAATCGAACTCCACAGTTTTGTTGGAAATTTATTAACAATTAATTTAAAAAAAAAAACGTTTCGATCAGTTAAGAATTACGGTCTGTAGCGATTTTTGAACAGTAAATTTCTATTTGTTCCCACTGTGCGCCGGGTCAAAATGAGGTTGGACGCCGCCGCCACCAAAATTTAAGTTGGCGCAAAATTTAGGTCTAACAGGAAACTTTGTCGCACGGCAGCATATACAGATCCTGCTGCTGTATGGGCATTCGTATCTCGTCGTTGTGTCCGAACGTCGTGTTGACGTACGGGTTATACATGTGAGTCTTGATTCCGACGATGCGCTCGTCGAAGATCGGCTCACCGCCGATACTCAGGATGTTGGCCATGGTCTTTCTTTTCGATGTAGAAACGACGTGACGGCGGAGCGTTTCTCACGGCGAGACCCAGCGATCGTAGGAACCTGACATTGGTGTTGCTGAGAACAGCTCTCCTTCCTCCTCCTCCTCCTCCTCCACTTCTTCTCTTCCTTACGCTTTCGATTTCGTCGTAGAACGAGCATCTCTTTCTCTCTCTCCCTCTCTCCCTCTCTCCCTCTCTCCCTCTCTCCCTCTCTCCCTCTCTCCCTCTTTCCCTCTCTCCCTCTCTTCCTCTCTCCCTCTCTCTCCTTCTCTCCCTCGCTCCCTCTTTCCCTCTCTTCCTCTCTCCCTCTCTCCCTCTCTCCCTCTCTCCCTCTCTCCCTCTCTCCCTCTCTCTCTCTCTCCCTCTCTCTCTCTCTCCCTCTCTCCCTCTCTCCCTCTCTCCCTCTCTCCCTCTCCCTCTCTCCCTCTCCCTCTCCCTCTTCCTCTCCCTCTCCCTCTCTCTCTCTCTCTCTCTCTCTCTCGTTTCTGTGAGTATTACTTGTGTCACGCTGTTTCCTTGCTCTGATATTTGTGAAACACCATTTCTGCTGTAAGTTGCCTCCGGGCGGTTTTGTTGCAGGTTTGAGCAGGTCTCTGGTTGCTTGTTAAGAATAGATATAAGGTGTTTCTTTCCCAGCAACTTGAATGTTGGATATTTCGAGGTAAAGATTGCTTCTGTTCTAACCTCTATCTGTCTGATTTGTCATCTGGCGAGGATTTCTGTTGCGCATGCTCATGGTTTCTGCTTCTTATTTCTCTGCGCATCGCTATTGGTGGACACGTGCATGAGTTGCCGCTTTCACCGCTCTCTCTGTACTCGGCTGCTATTGGACGGACAAAGAAGTGTGACACCGATCGAACAGCTGTAGCATATATGATGTTCTTTGCGTATTTCATGCCTGCTGCATGATCAGTGTGCCTAGTGACATTTAGGTTTAAGTAACAAGTAAACTTATAACACATGCAGCCAACGTGCACTAAGTGTAGCAAGTCAATTGCGCACAAGTCGATTGAGTGCAGGGAGTTTAGGAGGATATTTCATCCTGGTTGCATTAGGGCGTATTCAGTAAATAGATACGCGGATACTTCCTGCAAATCATTATTAGCGTCACTCGACATACCTCCTCTCACACCGGGAACTGAGGAGAGCGCACAGTCATTTGACTTTGATCTCAGGAACATGGCCTCTTCTGTCGACTCCCGCACTCAATCGAGCTCACAAGCCACGACGAATAAGTTGTTACATGGACTGAGTGATAAACTGGCCGGATTCATAGATAGTCAGCTGCGCACCAACAAAGAAATAACCGGAGAGAGGCGCTGGGCGTCGAGCGGGACGGACGTGTCCCTCGGCAGCTCCATATAAGTAGCATAAAAGTGTTTTTGAAACCTCGTTTTTCTTTAAGTTATTGCTACGTGACTGTTTACGCCGTGTTTCTGGCCCGATTGATATATAATTTATCTTAAAATCTATTGGGATTGTTAATATATCAGTGAATTTTATATCTTACATGGCTACACTCGTCCATCTCGCGGCACTCGAATACGTGAAGATTATGAGGTCCTGAAAATGTGATTTCAATGCCCTTTTCTATTAAATATTGTTATATGGAGCCTTGTGCTTCATTTCTGCTTTGATTTATATGTCATTCCTCATGGATTATATCGGGATTATTAAGATATTAATAATTTTATAATATCATGCGGCCACACCCGTTGTGACATTCAGTGATTAAATATATCGACAATCCGAAGGATATCATAGTAAATTGATCAAAGTGACGCTCCTGCCTGTGTTTGTGCACTTTCCCATACGTATATTATCATGGTCTTACAAAGAATTTCATTGAAAATTCAATAATTAACTTTGGTGCCACATCCGTATTCGACAAGATTTGGCAACGATACGAGAGACATGGCTCTGCCTATCATTAGATGAAGGGATATCTTACTGGACTCTAGCGTAATAGAAGGAAGCATATATAACCTAAGAGGGATGAATTTACTATAAGATGTTGGATGTTAGATAATATTATTAACTGCGGTGAGTCTTTTCGTATGAGTGTGAGATACCGTCTCCTGCGTTTTTGTTAGCTACCATTGCCGATATGTTCACATGGCAATCTGCCTATCGCATAATGGCGGATCTGCTCGGTATCCCACGGGCCTTTATCGGCTGCCGTTGCATCAGAACGCGTATTCGCGAATGGCGGCTGTAACGTTGTCTCGACGAAAGTGTCGTGAGCCTAAAAATGGCCGACTCGCGTACTTGAGACTCATGGAGGATATATATGCACGGCCTTTGGGAGTGCCGACTTATCGGTACAATTATGTTCCTCGCTGGAACATATTAGCATGGTATTCGCGCCCCGGGGTTGTGCGATGATCGTTTCGGGGACTGTGAGAAATACCCGCGTACAATCCGGCTTACTCATAGATTTATTACATGCATTAACCTAGTATTAATCATGCGGGTATGTTCTGTTCTTTTTGCGCTTTATTGTGCGACTCGCGTCTCTGATATCGTCTTCGTCTTTGCGAGAGGTTCCCGTGTTTACCCGGTTATCGATATACGAGTTTAATATAATTATGTGGTTATAAACTTTGTTCTTCACATATAGCAATTGTTAAATGTTCTCGTTTTATTGTGGTTGTTTTTTACAGCTGTATCTCTGTTCTGTCTTATTTACATGCGTTGCAAATAAATAAATAGTTATTTAATATTATGTTTATACTGATGTACCTGGATATTGCATATATACTATATACCATTTTGACACATTATTTGCAAGGAGTCCTAAACTGTCTCTTGCGGGACCATAGTATTAACGATTGATAAAGTATCGTAATGATAATGGCAATAAAATCTAACGCTTTTATGCATCATATCCGTTGGATATATAAGGTGGTTATAAACACGTAATACCATTATATGATAATCCCTGTGACCTGATGTACTGGATTTATAGGTTATATGTTACAGTTTTCAAGTACTATGGGAACAATACCAAGCTTTTCTCTAACAATAAATATATGGATAGATTATGATTAAATATACAAAATTAAAGTAATATACTTGTCTAACAGCATAATAAGTAATATTATCATTTAACACCCCTTAAGGGCTTGACATGTTTTCATGAGCATACGTACTACATTTCTATGTCTATATCTATTTTGCTGTTATATTTTTACTATTGCCTCGCAACGATTAGTATAGTGAACATGTTCATACATTATTTTTCTGATTTATACCTAATTTGCAACGTATAGTTATTTATATCGTGAGTGTCTGTATAGATGCGATGAGGTCCGACGTGTGTACTCAGTGTGTATGAACATGTTAAATAAACAATTTATTACAAGTCATAAGGAATTACATAACCTCTTGAGGTATGCTTAGTATGGATACGCTGAGATGCGCAGTCCTGTAATATAGTATTTATTTCAGGACACTGGAATGAGAAGAAATAAACAAATAAATGAATTCTTATTAATAACAATACATGCTATAGTTGGACCTTTTTTTTCGCACCTGTGCATATAATTGTACCTTGACTCACACACACTATTTCTTATTTACCCCTTTGTATATCCTATTACTCTATGTACACGGTAAATGGTTAATGATAGTTTAAGATTTATTATTATATTCGCGATTATTATAGCTAGATTGCGTTCTGACGTGCGCGAGCGATCTTCGAACACTGGTCGTACATTGCTAGATAGCTAACTTAAATTGCTAACGTTTTATACTGTGTGTATACACTCAGATGAGTAACTCATATAGTCCTAGAGACTTTTAACCTTAGGGCTGGCTTACATGTGTAATTAGTCTAGAGGGAATCAACTGCTTTTTGACTGTAATACTCTTGTAAATACATATGGAAATAAGCGATATGGACTTCTTTTACATATAATTTTGCGGAGTTAGTTGAGCCATAGTCGCGCGTTTCTAAGTATCCGTAAATTGTAATATACTCACAAATACGCACGAGGATAAGCGGTATTGACCTACTTTGGAGATGATTTTGGCATAAATTAATTTATATCACGGACATGTTTCTTGAGGAAGTTGAATATTACGTCAAATATGCGTACTTTAGATGCGTTCCAACACAGCGTTGAATAGCTCACCAGATGTTCCTAATTTGATGCATACTTGATTAGGCTTACATGTAAGCTGCTGTAGTCTGCAGCTATGTTCGAAAATCCATGTTATATTGTTTACTCAATATATATATATACATATATGGGCACATTCTTCTGTGAAAACTAATGGCTTTTCCCGCGTATGCTCGTGATCGCGTGGAATTAAGCCCATATCTGCAATCCGTCGAACAGTTGCAAGGGATATACACTGAGCGACGTATATCCTTCTGCGCGGGCCGTCCTAGGAAAAGGACACCCCAAATTAAAAACCATCTTAGCAAAATGATAAATGGAAAATAACAAAGAAGAAACCTTACCGTCACAGGGAATTCGGATGTCCAGTGACCGGCGCGTCTCCTCTATCGTCCCTGGGGGGAGCCTGTCGACATCGAGCGAAGGGCTGTCGCCGGCGTTGCCTACGGGCGCCGACGGTAAAACGACTACCGTGGAAGAAGAAAAGACGTCAAAAAGGAGATCGATGTCCGCACCGGACTCCTACATTGAGCAAATTTTGGAGAGTGAACATATGGGAATTTCAGTAAACACACAAGGGGAAGGAAAGTCGATTGAACTAACTCAGGAGGATGAGTATATGGAAGACACAGAAAATACGCAACAAGAAGGGGAGCCAATTATTATTACGGACTCTGATGAGACGCAAGATGTCGAAAATTCGTCTATATTTGCTGGCAGGGAGAAGAGGAAAGCTTCGATTTCCCCTAATAAGGAAACCTCTCCTCTTTCGAAATCATATGCGAAGAAATCGAAGGGAATAAGTGGAACCGAATTTATCATCCTTGGCCCTACGGAAACTGTAGCAACCAGAATTACGGCGGTGTCCGGTGACAGAATGCAGGAGATGGACACATTGGACACTGAGAAACTCATGGATCTTGCCTCTTTGAACATTGAGAAAATGGAACGAATCCGCTCTAAGAGTGGAAAGCCACTGGGGAAACTCAGCGGATATTTAAAGATTGGCCTATCAAACCTGTCCGAAATTATTGCCATTATGGGAGAGAGATTAGACGCTGCTGGTGACACATCGTCATTAGTCCAGGCAGAAAACATCAAACTGCAGAAAGAAATTAAGACTCTCCGTGAAGGAAAGAAAACGGAAGGTAACTTTGGAGAAAAGCCGCAATCAGATCATATGGACCAAAGTGAGGGCGACAAGTATATGGAAACACGCACAAACAAATACAGGACACAATCAAAGAGGGACGGAGAGACCTCCATGAAAGTGGATCCACTGCCACAGAAGAAACCTAAGATACTGAATCAGTTATCTCTCTCAAAAAAGATAAAAATTATTAAACCCGTAATGGGAAGAGATGAGTTCAGATCGGAAAATAAAGACGCCGAGAGACCCGATACTCCGATCAAGGTCAGAGAAATAAGGAGAACTTCTCAAAGTGTCGGGAATCGCGCCGGTGCATCGACATCGGACTATCCTGACTCAGAGGACGATGTACACATTAAGGAAATGGAATGGATCAATTCCGAGATGACTAAACTGGCTAAACGGAGACGACAATTACGAACGATGAAACAGCCATGCGAGCTGTCAGGAACCCCAATAACAGAAGTACTAACACACCCAGGAACACAGGTGGGGACTCACGAAGGAGGAGAACCCCTACTTCGATGAGAGAAACCCGGAAATTTGACCGCGGCGCCGCGAGAGGACCCCTTCCCCCTGCTGGAGCGGGGGGAATACATCGTCGCCGTAGACCACCGAGGACGGCGGCGGTCACGATTACGAGTTTGGATGACAAAATTACGTACGCAGACATATTAAAAAAAGCGCGTGATAAGATCTGTCTCGATCAGTTAGGTATCGAGAATTCTAGAATTCGGAAAGGCATCAACGGAGGATGGATCATTGAGATACCTGGTGAGGATGGAACCTCCAAGGCGGATACCTTGGTCAAAAAACTGCGAGAGGTGCTGGATCCCGCTGCCATACGTGTAAACAGACCGACGACTATGGGAGAGATGAGACTATGGAACCTCGATGACTCTATTACTCCAGGAGAAATCACCAACGTGATATCCGTCATGGGTGATTGCCATGAGTCTGAAATAAAGTTAGGGACTATCCGCCGTATGGCAAACGGCTTACACTCTGTGTGGGCTAAATGCCCTTTAATAGCTGCCACCAGAGTTGCGTCGTCCGGCCGACTGAAGATAGGTTGGACTGTTGCTCGCATCGAAATACTAGATGCGAGACCCATTCAATGCTACAAGTGTTGGAGGTACGGACACGTACGCAACACTTGCCAGTTTCCCGAAAATCGTGGGGGCAACTGTTTCAGATGTGAATCCAGCGATCATCAGATTAGACAATGTCAAGCAGACCCTTGCTGCGTCTTATGCAAGGACGCCGGTAGGCCGTACGAACACAGACTGGGCACCTCCAGTAGATGCTCAGAGAGAAACCCGATTGTTGGAAGTGGGACTGTAGATAGGAAACGAAACTAAAAATGACGCCCACGACAGTTATACAGATAAATCTGAACAGAAGTAGGGAGGCGCAAGGTTTTCTTGCTAAATACGCGGAAGAACTGGGAGCTGCGGTGTGCGTGGTCTCGGAGCCTGCCCGTACACCCGACTCTCAGCAATGGTTTTACAGCAGGAACGGCCTAGCTGCTGTATATGTGAATCCCCAAATAGCGGATTATCCTGCGTCTCTGGTCGCGAGGGGCCAGAATTCCGTGGTCGTTAGGTATGGGAGCGCACATATAATTTCATGCTATATATCTCCAAATGTAAATCGGGCCGGATACGAAAATTTCGTCGACGAACTGACGAATCTATGCGCATGCATACATAACAATAAAACCCTTGTTTGTGGCGATTTCAATGCGCATGCCCGTTTATGGGGTTCTCCCAATACTGATTTTAAGGGCAAGCTACTAGAGGAATGGTCCGCGAGCGTGAATATGCGTTTGATAAATGAAGGAAATACACCAACTTAGGTCATCGGGGATCTTCGATAATCGATTTAACGTGGGTCTCACCCGAACTCCGCCACCATGTGCGTGATTGGACAATCCGTGGGGACGTTGCGTCGTTGTCCGACCACTCATATATAACCTTCTCAATATCGGAATCCCTTGTTAGACCTTACATACGGCAGTCTCCCGCTCGATGGGACTACAAGAGGATGGACGTCGACCTCTATAAGGCCTCGATAGATTGGACGTGCGCCGTCACTCCCATGGATGAGGCACACATGGTTAATGTGTCTCCAGACGGATGGATACACAAATGCATAGTAAATGCATGCAAGGCTGCTGTCCCCCGTATTCGTACGAGTGGACACAGATCTTTCGTGTATTGGTGGAACGCGGAAATCGCTTCACTACGCGTCGCGTTGAACAGAGCCAGGCGTGTGTGGATTCGCGGCCGTCCACGCGATTCGCCTGAGATTTCTCAACGCAAACGAGCCGAGTATATTCTAGCAGGTCAAGAGTTGAAACGTGAGATACGTAAAGCCAAAAGCGCGGCTTGGCAAGAACTGATAGCCACACTTGATGAGGACCCCTGGGGACTACCTTACAGGATAGTCCTCAGCAGACTGAAAAAATCGACTTCGGGATTATCCGCCTCACTGAAACCTAGAATTCTAGACGAGCTTTTAAACAAGTTATTTCCACCGGGTAACCCACTCGTCGCTGTCGAACTCGGGGACTGCGAAGAAGATCGCATCCCGATCACCAGTGAGGAGGTTGCCGCAGCAATCGCTGCGAAAAAAAATTGCAATACGGCTCCTGGCCCTGACGGCCTTAAGGCCACAGCGTTGAAGAAGCTCCCGCCTGCAATGATCGGCAGATTGGCTCAATGTTACAATATCTGTATGAAGTATGGAAATTTTCCTGCGTCCTGGAAGACCTCCGACCTTGTACTTCTCCCGAAGGGCGAGACGAACCCTGGCGAATTACCGAAGGCGCGGCCCATCTGCCTTTTGAACGAGATAGGCAAAACGTTTGAACGGATCATCGCGAACCGCATGTTAGAATACATGGACAATAATCCAAACGCCAACCTATCTGACAACCAGTTTGGGTTCCGGAGAATGAGGTCGACGACAGACGCTCTCTATCTTGTAAAGTCCATCATTTCTCAGGCTCGTGCGGAGGGTAAGGTTGCGCTAGCGTTTTCATTAGATATTGAGAACGCATTTAACTCCATAATACTACCCGCGTTAAGGAGGGCACTTCGTACCAGAAATTTTCCCCGTTATCTGCGTCGCATCCTGGAGGCCTTTCTCACAAGAAGAAAGGTCAGATACGTGACTTCTGACGGAACAAGGCGTACAAGACGAGTAAACAGAGGGGTTCCACAGGGATCGATCCTGGGTCCACTCCTTTGGAACCTCGGTTTTGACTCGATATTGAGAACAATGCTTTATAGAGACTGTCACGTAATTTGTTATGCGGACGACACCCTCCTGGTCGTAAGTGACGACTATGACGAGGTGTGCTCCACTGCGTTGGATTGTTTCGAACGAATTTTAATAAACATCCGTGCGCTCGGCCTTAAAGTATCGTGGAGCAAGTCTGAGGCCGTCTTTTTCGGTTCCTGTCCTCGCGACGCCTCTATCGTGGTGGAGGACACGAGGATCCAATTCTCCAATTGTATGAAATATTTGGGCGTAAACATAGATAAACGTCTTAACTTTATTAATCATTTTTCGCACGTGGCTACAAAGGCTACGAGGGTTAGTCGAGCGCTTTGTGGACTGCTACCGAACCTGCGCGGTCCGATAGAGAGTAAGAAAAGGTTATATTTTTCAATGATCACCTCTATCATCTTATATGCGGCCCCAATTTGGAGTGTGGAGTTTTCATCATCCGGCAATCAACAGAGGAAGATGCGTCGCGCTCTTACTGCACAACGCACTGTTATGGCGTATCGCACAGTTGCGTACGAGGCAGCCACGCTCTTAGCGCGTGTCTTACCCATATACCTGTACGCGGACTATCTTAGGCGTGTCTACCTAAGATTACGAGAGATGAAGGAATTGGGGAATTTTTACCCCGATGCTCCCAAAGAGATACGCGCCGAAGAGTGGCTGGAGCTCAGACGACAATGGGCGGTTCACATAAGGGACGGAAACCTCCCTGGGAGGAGGACTAGAGAGGCGATCTCTCCAAATTTCGAGAACTGGCTCGACCGGCGCAGCGGCTTCCTGAGTTTCAGAACGACCCAAATCTTAACGGGTCACGGTTGTTTTGGATCCTTTTTATTTAGGATACAGAAGGAGGATTCACCAATATGCCGATATTGTCACCTGGCGACCGATACATCTGAACACACTCTCATGGTGTGTAATTATTGGGGACTCGAGCGTGCTGAGCTCACGGTCGTGATTGGCCCTGATTTAACTCTACCGACATTGATTGGTAAGATGTGTGAGTCCAGAGAGGCTTGGAACGCCTTTGCTATTTTCGCCGAAAGGGTCCTCCGACGGAAAGAGGACGACGAAAGGAGGCGCCAACAGGGTCTCGTTGACCCTGATATTGTTGAGATCGCTGCCTCCGGAGAACGACTCTTAGCGTGCGGCTATCCCGTTAAATTACTTAGAATAGATTGGGTTAGTTCGGATACTGGGTACTGCGGTGCGTGGTCGCTGGTCCTTCTCCCGGGGCCGCTGGGCGCCGGCCGCCCGTGGGCTGCCCTCCCCCCGTGGGGTCCGGCGCGTCGACGGGTGCGACGTTCTGCCGGATCCTTGCGGGGACCGGTGGCCTGTGGCGGCCGGCGTCCTGCGGCCTGGTCGGGGCGTCCCGGTGGGGCCCTGCGTGGTTTTGCGTTTTAGTTGCGTCTAATTATCTTGGGGTCTACTGCGGGGTCCTCCGGGGGTGGATCGGCCGGGGCTGGCCGCTCGTCGCTGTTTGGGGCTCGGGTGCCGCTGCGGGCAGCGGCGGCTACCTGGAGCTCCTTGAGGCTGTCGGCCGCGGTGGGTCGTCCCCCGGGAGATCTCCCCGTGGAGTCA
Source organism: Temnothorax longispinosus (assembly GCF_030848805.1). Classification (NCBI taxonomy): domain Eukaryota; kingdom Metazoa; phylum Arthropoda; class Insecta; order Hymenoptera; family Formicidae; genus Temnothorax; species Temnothorax longispinosus. The sequence continues at coordinate 300,769 of NW_027269959.1, read as the reverse complement.
TGACTCCTTTTAAGCCTGTGTATCTCCGCTCATCTCTCTCCTGTCTACTATTATACTTCGTTGTACTTGCGTATCGAGACTGGAGATCGAGGTTGGTCGTCCATGCCACGAGGGAGAAGCGGATGAGAGCCCGCCACCGCTTCGAATCGACTCCGGTTATTCGAAGAATATTGCGTGCGTAATCTTGGGGAGTGCGTAGCGGGGGGTAAGGGAGGGAGATGAGGTGTACGAGAGTTTTAGGGATGCGTTGACCGAAAATCGGTCACTTATTATCGTGGTGGTGGGTATATGTATAACCCTCTGCGTTGAAGGGCGTGCGGATGCACGCTCTTGCTTTGTGCTTTGTGGAACCCCTCTCCGGATAGAGGGTGTTTCCTGTTTGTCTAGCTCGTGCGCGTCCTGTGACAGTTCGTGTACGTGTTGCTTGGGGATGTGGACTTCCCCGAGTGAAGTATCCCGTTCTGCCAATGAAGAGACCCTGTATGGTATGGCCGCGCGTCTCAGAGGCGTGTGGGGGAGGGCCCGTAAGTGGCGTCGTGGTCTTTATCATGGAAGTTCTCTGAGGCGGAGGCTGAATGACCGGCGCATGTGGCTGTGCGCAAGCACCACTATGCGTCCGGGAATTCGACTAGAGACGTTTTTCTCTCGTGGGATGGAAGCACCTCTGGTTTGACCTCCCGTGTGTCTGTCGTGTTCGGTTTACGTTTTTCTGTCGCTTCGAGCGTGAGGACTGTTGATGTGATGACTGTTGATGGTCCCTTGAAACTATGGTGGAATTTTGCAGTACAAAATCAGGTGAACGTGTAGAACGCAAAAACACCTGACATTATAAAATTTCTAACAACGAGATTTAACAGTGGAGCTAGTTATAGCACATTAAATACTGCCCGATCAGCTATTGCCCTTGTTTCTTCCCGAGACATTCATAAGGATGGCCTCATTTCACGATTTTTGAAAGGTACATTCAAAAAGAGACCCACTAAACCAAAGTATAATACTACTTGGGACACGTCGCCTGTCTTTACGTATATGGAGAATCTGCATCCCTTAAGTCAACTCAAACTTAAGGAAGCAACGGAAAAAGTCGCCACACTTCTAGCTCTAACCACAGCTCATAGATTGCAGACATTATCTTTAATAAATGTAGATAATATCGTATTTTCGGAATCAGGAATGACCATTAAGATACCCGACTTAATAAAAACATCGAAACCAGGTGCCTCTCAATCTGAGCAGATTTTACCCTTCTTTAAAGAGAAACCGAACCTTTGTGTAGCTACAGCTATTCTCGATTACTTAAAAATTACAAAAGATTTCAGAACAGGGAAAAATAAAAAATTGTTAATCTCAACAATTAAACCATATAAAGGTGCATCAGCTCAGACGATAGGTCACTGGATTAAGTCCTTACTAAATAAAGCGGGTATAGACACGAAAATATTCACAGCGTACAGTACAAGACATGCAGCTGTGTCTGCAGCTTTTAGAAATAAAGTAAATATAGACACGATTAGACGTACACCAGGTTGGTCCGCGCGATCACAAATGTTCGCAAAATTTTATAACAAACCTATTCTCCCTCCAAACGTTTGCACACTCAATATTAAAAAACTAAATAAATAAATAAGAGTGTGACGTCCTGGGTGATGCGAGGTGGCTCGATCCGGCAGAACGTCTCCGTCGAAATCAATTTTATGGGTTCTTCTTGCAGTTAAGGAGGTAAAACCCCAGGATAATTAGCTGTTGGTCGGCGATGTAGATTATGGCTCCTTGGATCCGTCGAAGGTAGGTAATTCAATAATCTTTATCTTTCTTTTGATATAAAAGAGTATGATATTTATTGTAGAACTTTTACAATACAAGTGGTTTATGTGGGAGGATGGAACAAGTATAAGATATGTGACCTTTCCTGGCTCGTTCCACACTCTCCGTTGAGAGGGTGAAAGATTCCGCTTTTAACGGAAACGCTTTTAATTTCCGCTTTTGGAAACGGTAGTGGGAGGTGACCGCACCTCGTTACAATGAGTCATAAGGCGTTGTCTAGCGGATGTGAGTCTACTTCTAGTGGTGGCTCGCTTGCCAGCAATGAGTCATAGGGTGGTGTCTTGAAATTCATTACCTTATATGGTCATGCGTTACGCTCTGCTTCGACATGTCCATATATGGTCTATGCGAAGACTAGATTCACTCGAATGAGTCATACAGGTGACTCATCTGAATTCTATTTTATTTTCTAGTCTAACAATGATTGTAATAAGAGCGATACCTTCTTTCATTATAAAAATCTCAGTATGACTTTTAAAGAAATCTTTAATATTTGAATTTTAAAATGTGCAAATATATGTTAAATATTATTTAAGTTTTTTTAGACATACTTTACATACAGTAGAATAATTCAATAGTACAATTAAAGTCATTATTAGTATGTCTAAAGTATAAAAGATATTGCTCTCTTCGTCTAACAGTTACTATAGTATATCTGACTCTCTCTTTCTCTCTTTCAGATCGTACAATTCTCGCATCTCGCTTGGATTCGTGTTCCTTATGCTACGCATAATACAATTTTATCTTCTTCAGGTTCGTGAGTAACGCTTCGGCATTTGACGCTCGATATTTATACTAATTTTAGTAAGTATATATATATTTGTTAATAATAATATTAATAAAAATGATTTTAACAGTGGTAGTGATGTTTCTAATATCATGTTAATAATGTATCGTGCAAATAGAAATGGTTAGCATTCTCATTAGTACAAGAAATCAATGAAATTAAATTGTTTATATATAATAAGATTTTTGTTATTTTTATATCTCGTGAATGGTTGGGAATTTGGTAGCAATGTATAGGAAACATATTGTAGGACTTTCACTAAGGTATAATATAGCATTGGAAAATTTTATTGTTAATATATGTATTTGTTAATAACAAATTATTAATTAAATAAATTGGTACTTTTTAATTTGCATATTGATATTATTATGTTCTCTTTATTTAAGAGGTTTTGAATGTCTAATATCATCTTGTTTATGAGCACTCTTTATTTTATTGTCATAAATATTTTGTAAATAAACAATTGCAGAAATAAAAGTTATTATCATTTTTTATGGGTGTGCTGATGTAGAGTCTATGTATACGGGCAAATCGTATGTACCGGGGCAAATTTATGTCACCGTGTTTTATGAGATATGGTGATTCAACAAAAGTATGCATTAATTAGGTATAAGCGTTTAATAAAAATTATGTTTTACATATTATTTCCGAGAGAAAGATTTAAGTTACTTAAATATGTGAAAGGAGTATTTTTAGTTATCATAGTTTAGAAAATATAACAAGTTTAGATTTAAGGACCTCGAACGATGCGGTTAATGAGTATATATATATATATATATGTAGGTCCGGAAGTATGTTCCAGGACTTTTATTTTTTACATCGGTATATTCCAGGACATTTGGCAGTTTCCAGGACTGTCCTGGAAAAAATTCATGTCCTACGGCACGTTTCGGGACAATTTTTTGAATCTAATTACATATATATGCGTTATATTCCAGGACTGTACATTTCAAAAAACGTAAACAGTCCCGGAACATACCTCTAGACCTACATATATATATATATATATATATATATATATATATATATATATATATATACAGGGTGTCCGAAAAATCGCCTACTCCATTTCGGGAGGTGATTCGGGACCCAAAAACAAGCAAAAAAGTTCATACAAACATAGGTCCGGAAATGAGCCGTTTCCGAGTTATAGCCACTTTTATGTTCAAAAATCGTAAATTTTTATTTTCAATTTTTTTAAATTACAATTACCAAATTCTCTCAAGTTTCTGTCTACATTTCGAAAAGACGCTATTCCCGGTACATCTCGATTTGGAAAGGACTGGATGTATAATCTTCTTGCCTCGGCAGCATTACTTTGAGCAAGACCATACATAAGATGCATATCAGCTAATTCATTAAAACTTAAACGATCCATTGATGAATACGGAAAGATTAGATACAACCTAAAAGTAAGGTGTTGTTAAATAATAATTTGAAACTTATTGGCTACGTTTACACCCAGCGACCTGATCGCGGCCTGACCTATATTGTGACCCGAAGTAGGTCTAGTCATCATTCGTTTACACCGAAAGAAACCTAAAAATTGACGGGATCGTATTTGGGATCGCCCTGAATTGCAGCAAATCCGAACAAGCAAATGAAGCTTTTAGGTCATTTTAGGACGCGTCGCGCTTGATCGCGCGTTTACATCGCAAATGATAACGGCCGATTTCAGGTCGGGTCACTAAAATACGCGGCCTGATCTGAAGCCAGGTCCGGTCGTCTATCTGTTTACAGCAGGCGGGCTAAATAATTTAGGTCGAATTTGAGGTACAGGCCGCGGCCTAATTTCAGGGTGTAAACGTAGCCATTGAAAAGCCGTGATTTACTTACTGATTTTGAATAGGCGTGAAAACAACTGATTTCAAGTAGCCGTGAAAACAACTGATTTTGAATAGCCGTGAAAACAACTGATTTCAAGTAGCCGTAAAAACAACTGATTTCTTTTAAAAATAATGTAATCGTTACAAATATTAAAAAATTGAAAAAAAATAAAAAAATTAAAAATATTTAAAAATAAAAATTTTTAATTTAAGAAATAATTAAGAAAGAGGGATGCCAAGCGGATTTTAAATTACGATTTTTGAACATAAAAGTGGCTATAACTCGGAAACGGCTCATTTCCGGATCTATGTTTGTATGAACTTTTTTGCTTGTTTTTGGGTCCCGAATCACCTCCCGAAGTGAAGTAGGCGATTTTTTGGACACCCTGTATATATATAATAGAACAAAATCTCCATTTTTATAAAGTTTATTTACTAACCATATAAAAACAAAAATAAGAACAATAATACATACAATTTTTGTTCAATCTATACTGTTTCTTTACTAATAGTTTGCGTAACATGGAAATTTTTCTAAGAAAATAAACACGCTTTTTAAGATTTTTTCTTTTGTCAGAATTTATTTAACAGTAGTATTTCACAGTATTTTAACCATTTATTTAACATTATTTTGAGAAAAGAGATTTGCTCGCGAGACACGATGCGCGATGCACGATGCAAACAGAGAGAAAGCAATTTCGGATTTAGAAACTGTGCTGTGTGGGGAAATATAATTTGCGAGAACGCAATTACAACCTTTCGATATCTTGGCGCAACTCTTTTTAAATTGATTTAAGCCGAAGACTTGAATAGCCTTGCTGAAACCGAAGACCTGGAGACTGTCAATCCACGCCGATCTCTCTGCAACTGTCCATTCAGGATTCTCCTCGGAGATGTGATGAACCATTTGCTCGACGATGCTCTGTAAGAAATTATAATTCCATTAAAAGCCCACATGTTTATCCAACGTGAACGATAACAATTATAATCACTTGCTATTTAAGGATTATTAGTTTGTGAACTTTTTTAACAATTATAATATCAAATCAATCAAAAAACTTATAAACATTTTCTAAACAAAAGTTAATCTTATTAGCTATGTTCTACACACACAATACTACTTCAGTTTATGCATGCTAATTCATTAGAGAGCGAGATTTTATTGCGGAAACAAAACATATTTTCACTACCCATTTCTGTGCAATTTATTTGCCTACCATGACTTTGGTGTATCCCAAATTCCTCGTGTAGATGGCGAACGATGAATTTATCAACGAAAGAGCGATGGAGATTACCGCGAGGACACATGGTGACGATGGATCAGACTGATCAGAGTCCGTGGCGAGTATGCCGCATGACAAGCGTAGCGCGGATCGTCTGACGCTGATATTTCCCACTGGTGTTTTGCAATCGTATTTTGAAATTACTAATAATGTAATAATTTCTTAAATAATATAAATTAAATCATCTTACTGCATCTCCTCCTCCATTGACCATCATCTTTACCTTTCTCATAGTCATCGTTGTTTTCTTCCATTCTCTATCCCAGCGGTCGCAGCTAATTTTCTTCTTCTTCTTCTTCTTCTTCTTCTTTTCCTATTCGTATGACTCCGATTCTCTGGAAGGCTCGATACGGCCAATAATCTTTTTGTTAATGCCTCAGCTGCGATAACTGAAATTATATATATCAATATAAATTTGTCGTATAATAATTATTTACCATTCAAATAATTAACATGTTTTTGTATTTCTTATACTCTCCTTATACTTCTGGACGATCCCTCGTGGTTCTTAACCTCTCTTCCGCAAACACACAGCTGTCAAACTGACAGTGACTGACAGCTCTCCACGACACGGTTGACCGTGCTCCACGACGTTACCGACCCAACAATCATGAAGCACGAATAGCGCTAGACGCAACGCGTTCAGCTACTATCTGCCCCCGAACGCGACTTTAGGTGGAAGGCATTAATGACCGCGACTGTACATATATATTTGGCGATTTGTCTTTAAATCCAAAAATAGAGATTACGTGACATAATGGTCTGCAAAAACTACGTTAATATCATAAAAATCATTTCAATGACCATCTTAAAATACATATATTTACCTTTATAACCTTATTGAACGAGTCTCTAATGAAATTATTTATTAACGGCTTCATACTTAAATCTTGATGCTAACTTAACCTCAAAATTTTTAACAGTTTAATCCAACTGGAGCCCTTAGTTGGAGATACGTGATAGAAATATGCCGATCCCAAATCTCCTAAAAAGCAGTTTAATCATTAATTGAATGATTTAACCATAATTATTTAACCATTTACATGATTTTATAATAATTATTGTTCTTATGCTATATGTTACAGTATTGCTTTCCATCAGTGGATGTTCATTGGTGCAGTCCAGAGCAGCACCAAGTAGTTTGATAGAAGAGCAAAAGATTTATTTATTAGATATGTAAGTAAGAAAAAGTTAAATTTGATATAAACCATACTTTCCAATATTAATCGTCAATACTGAAAATCCAAAGTATACGTGTAACATCAACTACAGATTTTCAGTATACATAGATAGTGAATATCACAATACAGACTCATACTTAACCTACTTTTATGTTTAAAATATATAATTAGATGTAAATAATAATTACTGTTTTTGTATTATGTTGCAGTGTTACGTTGCTTTCCATCAGTGGAAGTTCACGCAGAGCAGCACCAAGCAGTTTGATTTCTATCAAACTCTTCTGAGCGACAGCTTCATTTATTAGATACATAAGTAAGAAAAATTTAAACTTGGTATAAACTGCGTTCTAATATTTTAATATTCAGTACTGAAAATCTAAAGTGTATGTATAACATTAACCATAGATTTTCAGTATAGACAGTGAATATCGGAACACGTCATACTTAATCCCGTACTCTTATGTTTTAATATGTAATTATGTATGAAATAAACAGGGTGATTTTTATTTCGTGTGCCAATCATTTCCGCTATAATTATTTCAGAAAGTATTGATTTATTGAAAAAATGTTTCAGATAAAAGTTGGAGAGTTCAAGGAGAACCAATAGACAATTTTATTAGATTTTTTGTCCGGGACCTGTGTTAAGCCTAATAAGATCCAAGTCAAGTTATTTAAACCCCTCTTTTTATGGTATCATCTTTTTCTACTAATTAATATGAACAACTTTTGTCTGAAACATTTTTTGAAGTGAAACTTCTTTAGGCACGGTAGTGAATTCGATTCGCGACACGAAAAAGTGTAACGGAAGTGAAACTTCTTTGGTACGGTAGTAAGTTTGATTGTGCGACACAAATAGTGTAACGAAAATTTGACCAATAGGCGTACGGCGTTGGCGAGATGGTTCTTCTTCTGGCACGGTAGTAAGTTTGATTATGCGACACGGAAAGTGTAACGAAAATTCGACCAATAGACGTACGAAATGAAACTTCTTTGGTACGGTAGTAAGTTCGATTGTGCGACACGGAAAGTGTAACGAAAATTCGACCAATAGGCGTACGAAATGAAACTTCTTTGGTACGGTAGTAAGTTCGATTGTGCGACACGGAAAATGTAACGAAAATTCGACCAATAGGCGTACGAAATGAAACTTCTTTGGTACGGTAGTAAGTTCGATTGTGCGACACGGAAAATGTGACGAAAATTCGACCAATAGGCGTACGGCGTTGGCGAGACGGTTCTTCTTCTGGCACGGTAGTAAGTTTGATTATGCGACACGAAGTTAAAGTGTAACGAAAATTCGACCAATAAGCGTACGAAATGAAACTTCTTTGGTACGGTAGTAAGTTCGATTGTGCGACACGGAAAGTGTAACGAAAATTCGACCAATAGGCGTACGAAATTAAATTTCTTTGGTACGGTAGTAAGTTTGATTGTGCGACACGGGAAGTGTAACGAAAATTCGACCAATAGGCATACGAAATGAAACTTCTTTGGTACGGTAGTAAGTTCGATTGTGCGACACGAAAAGTGTAACGAAAATTTGACCAATAGGCGTACGGCGTTCTTCTTCTGGCACGGTAGTAAGTTCGATTATGCGACACGGAAAGTGTAACGAAATTTCGACCAATAGGCGTACGAAATGAAACTTCTTTGGTACGGTAGTAAGTTCGATTGTGCGACACGGAAAGTGTAACGAAAATTCGACCAATAGGCGTACGAAATGAAACTTCTTTGGTACGGTAGTAAGTTCGATTGTGCGACACGGAAAATGTAACGAAAATTTGACCAATAGGCGTACGGCGTTGGCGAGACGGTTCTTCTTCTGGCACGGTAGTAAGTTCGATTATGCGACACAAAAAGTGTAACGAAAATTTTCGACCAATTGGCGTACGAAATGAAACTTCTTTAATTGGTACGGTAGTAAGTTCGATTGTGCGACACGAAAAAACGTCACGAAATAGTGTCACAAAAATTCGACCAACAGGCGTATAAAGTGAAACTCCTTTTGGATCGGTAAGTAAATTCGATTTTGCGACTCGAAAACGCGTCACGAAAATTCGATCAGGCGTACGGCACTGGCAAGACGGATATAGTGAGAACTGCGTATAACACTATATTTTCGAGTTGCGGGCGGCTTGGAGTGACTAATTCCGTTGCATTGTTTTTGTATTAATTTCAGAAAAGTTATGGCAAAGCCTTGCCTTCAGAAGTTTCACTTCTAACGCGCGTGGCGACTACACGCATGATTTTTTTATTTGCCTTATACTTTTTGAGATATTCAAGGAAAACTTGGTATTTTTTTCAATATTTAGCAATAGATGTTTGTCAATAAATGTTCGTCGGAGTGAAAAGTGGTACAGGACTTTTTGACTTGATTTGGTTTCAAGAATATACTGTTGCAATAGTATTCTAATCTCTTTAAATAATTGTGTACACATAAAAGTTTCAAGAAAATGTATACACAAATATTTAAAGAAATTAGGGTATTATTGCAATAGCATATTCTTGAGACCGTATCAAGTCAAAAAGTCTTGTAACATTTTCTCCTCCGACAAGCATTTATCAAGATATAAGCTAAATATTAAAAAAATTACCAAATTTTTCTTGAATATCTCAAAAAGTATAAGGCAAATAAAAAATGTTTCAGACAAAAGTTGTTTATATTAATTAGTAGAAAAAGATGATGTAATAAAAAAAGGGAGTTTTTATTTAAAAAATTTGACTTGGACCCTACTGGGCTCAACATGGGTTCCAGACTCAAAATCTAATAAGATCATCCATTATTCCTCTGTAAACCCTCCAACTTTTATCTGAAACATTTTTCCAATAAACCAATACTTTCTGAGATAATTAGTGAAGTTGATTGGCATACAAAATAAAACTCACCTTGTATAATTAGATATAAATAATAATTACAGTTTTTGTATTATGTTATAGTGTTACGTCATTCTTTATCAGTGGAAATTCATACAGTGCAGAGTAGCATGGAGCAGTTTTGAAGAAGAAAGAGATAGAAAGATAATATCAATATTATTTTCTTAATATTGTATGTAATACTATTATTAAAAATAACAATTTGATAAAATTTAATAATATTCATTAAAATGTTTTAATTTTTAGCAATATTAAATAAATATTATCTAATATTACACAAATAATATTATTGCGTTTACAATATCAATATTATTTAAAATTGTATGTAACAATACTATTAAAAATAATTTAATATAATTTAATAAAAATTATTAAAATGGTTTTTTAATTCCTAGCAATATTATCAAATATCACGCAAATATTATAGTAATTTTACCGTAATATTACTGATATATTGCAGTAATATTACCGCAATATTACTGAAATAAATATCAGTAATATTACTGGTATTCATTTTCGCGGACATTTTAATATTACTGAGATATCTCAGTAATATTACTGCAATATTTCTGATACATTTCATTGTAATATTGCAATGGAAAAATAATATTGCTGCAATATTTCTGCAATATTATGTGCTGTGTGGGGTATTATTCGGTATAGCGAGTCAGTGGTCTCTTATGCTAGACGCTGGATTCACGCTACGGAGATCCGGGTTCGATCCCAGCCGGGTACACAAAATCCTGGGGGGTTTTTTCCCCGGTAATTCGTGGTGGATCCGGTAGAAGGCGGCGGGGGCTACAGGATGCGCGCCTCCTCGGAATTTTCGGGGGACGCCATCAAGTCGATTTCTCCCTCCTAATGGGGGACTCGCCCTCACCTGCCCCGATTTGACGGGTATAGTGGGGAAAGAGGAGATATCGGCGCTATTCACCGAGTGGATTGCCGGTATAAGCAACCAACCCAGGATACTGGTTAGGGCACCCTCTTGTCCTGGGGGTGAGAAATCGCCCCCGAAGGCGGATGAACTATCACTCAAGGTAATCAACGGCGTAGGATCAGGCAGGCAAGGGGAAACCACCTGATTATTGTCCCAAGAGAACACTTCACGAATGTACGAAACAGAAGAAATGGTTGTGCCGAGCGATCCGGCTAGCGACCGGCGCTGCACTGATTCCGGGTCAGGCAGTGTGAAATGGGCTACCGGGCATGTGGAGGTGAAGGGACGGGCCTCACATGCGAAATGGACGACTGGACCCAATAACAAGCTACAGCTGAGGAACAACTTATCCATTGGAACATGGAATGTCAGAGGTTTACTTCACGCAGGAAAACTAAATCTCCTTGAACGAGAGCTGATGAGGGAAAAGGTTGACATATGTGACATCTCTGAAACTCACTGGAAGGATCAAGGACACTTCCACACGGAACACCATAACATATACATGTCAGGAGGTGCGAACAGAGGACGGAATGGAGTCGCGTTCTTGGTTAGCAGGAGAATTGCACAGACGGTGCACTCGTATGAGCCCATCAATAACAGAATAATCAAGATCACCCTTGCAGCTAGACCGAGAAACCTTCACCTGGTACAGGTGTATATGCCTACGGCGACGCCCCTGACGAAGAAATCGAGTCAATCTATGGCGATGTGGAAGATCTCCTGAGAAATATACCCTCGAAGAAACCAGTAGTAATCATTGGGGACTTCAATGCCAAGGTGGGGAAGGTCGAGGAGGCTCACCTAAGAGGCACAGGGGAAGCATTTGGACTGGGTGTGAGGAACGAGAGAGGAGAACGCCTCATCCAGTTTGCGGTGGAGAACGACCTGGCCATTATGAATACCATGTTTCAACACCATCCTCGAAGACTGTCGACCTGGATCAGTCCCAATAAGGAAAACCGAAATCAAATTGACTACATGATGATCAAAAAGAGATGGAGGACATCGATAAGAAATGTCAAGGCTAAGCCTGGAGCGGACTGTGACTCTGATCACAAACTACTACTAGGAGCCTTCAGCATAAAACTCCACTTCCTGAAAAGGGGGAAAAACAGGAGATAACACGAATTGAAAACATGGAGGCCTTCCAACAAAATCTCATGGATAACGCTGACTGGGGGAGGAGCGATGATCCAAACAAATGCTGGGAAAACATCAAGGAATGGATCAAAGGGGCAGTCAGGGAAAGCGGAGCAATAGAAATCCAGAAGAAGAAGCACTGGATGACCGATGCAACGCTGCAACTGGTGGAAGAGAGGCGACGTATCAGAGGCAGTTTGGGTAACGCAGGCAACGCAGACAACGCGGCCCGATTACGCCGGATCAGCCAACAGATCAAACAAGCATGTAATCAGGATAAAAACAACTTCCTAAAAAACATATGCTCTGATATTGAACGACACGCCAACCGACACGAGTCCCATGAACTTTTCAAAACGGTCAAGTACCTGACCAAGGAATTCAAGCCTCAAACCCAAATAATCAAGAATGAGCAGGGCGCGAAGATCACGGACCCAAAAGGCATTGCAGAAACATGGCGACAGTACTGCACCAACCTGTACAGGGACGAACATAGTCAAGTGGGCCCCCCATGCGGGCCCTATGAGCAACTGGAAGTACTGGAACCTCCCATCTTGCGCTCATCCCATCAGAGGTAAAAAAAGCAATTGGGCAGTTGAAAAAGGGGAAGTCACCCGGGGCAGATGGCATAACCGCAGAAGTGATCAAAGCCATGGGCCAAGCGGGAATGGACACAATGCTGGAGCTATGTAACGTCATCTGGAGGACCGGAAAATGGCCTGACGACTGGCGCCACTCGACCTTCGTCCCGATCTACAAGAAGGGTTCCCCCACTGAATGCTCCAATTACAGGACAGTGGCTCTTATTCCCCACGCGAGCAAGATCCTTCTCCATGTCCTTCATAACAGACTAAAGTGCTTCCTGCTTCCGGAAATAACCGAAGAGCAGTGTGGCTTCATTCCGGGGAAGGGCACGAGGGAGCAAATTCTGAATGTTCGCCAAATAGTAGAAAAGGCCAGGGAATTCAACGTCAGGGTCTTTATATGCTTTGTCGACTACACCAAGGCGTTCGACTCGGTGAAATGGACACCCCTCTGGACCATTCTGATGAAAATGGGAGTACCGCGGCATCTGGTGGCACTTGTGCGGAGCCTATATGAGAACAACACAGCGGCTGTTCGAGTCAACCGAACGACATCCAACGACTTCCAAACAAAGGCGGGCACGAGGCAGGGCTGTATTCTCTCACCCATACTCTTCAACATCTACACAGAGTACATAATGCGGCAGGTGCTTGAGGATTGGAAAGGAGGAGTTTCCGTCGGGGGGAGGAGAATCAGCAACCTGAGGTATGCCGACGACACGACGATTCTGGCTACGACCGCGCAAAAGATGGAAGCTATCATGGAGAGACTCGCGTTGATCAGCAGGGAGTATGGCCTAGAAATTAACCGAGACAAGACGAAGATCATGATCATCGACAGACAGATGAATAACCAGCCCAATGTGAAGGAAGTGGCTGGATTTGAAGTCGTTGAAAAAATGGTCTATTTGGGCTCCATGATAACTAACAAAGGAGGATGTTCAGAGGAGATCAGGAGGAGGACGGCCATGGCCAAGGCAGCCACCATAAAATTAAGTAAAATATGGAAAGATAGAATCATCACAAAGAATACCAAACTGCAACTGGTGCACTCCCTCATCTTTCCCATCGCAACCTATGCAGCCAAGACATGGACCATCAAGCAGGCGGACAGGAGGAGGATAGAGGGGTTTGAGATGTGGGTGTTCCGGCGCATCCTCCGGTTCCCTTGGACTGCACACCGGACCAATATATCGGTGCTGGAAGAACTGGGCATCAGAACAAGACTTCTCAAGCGAATTAATCAGGCTTACCTCCGCTACTTTAGACACATCGCCAGACGAAGAGACACAATGGAGAAGCTTGTGGTGGAGGGAAAGGTTAATGGAAAGAGACCAAGAGGAAGATCACCAAACAGATGGATAGACCAGCTGCGGCCCCTGGTGGGGAGTTCGATTCACGGGGCGACTCACTTGGCGCTGGATCAAGGGGCTTGGAGCAACCAAGTCAAAAGTGCGATTACTGTGGCGTCATCATGAAGCGCCGCCACGCCCTGTCAAGGGCAAAAGGATCGAGGAGGAGGAGGGGTATTATTATCAGGTCATAGGTTTCTTTGTAAAGCAGATTACTATGACTACCCACTTCCTTCCTCATCCATTGGAATTTTTAAAGTATCACATGTGGATCCTGTAAAAAGCACATGTAGGTTGCAGGATTTTTTTCAAAAATGTGTTATTATCCCTGATGGAGACAGTTTTCTTTGCATTCCTCTCCTTTACAGTGGTCCTCAGTAAATTTTTGGTTAGATCTTGTTTTTAATTTGTGCCCTTGCTTTTGTTTGTCTTTCTTTATATTAACTTAAAATTTATTTTTTACAGTATTCTGTGGTAGAGTTTGTGTCTGACCCTGGGAATGATGAAGAGGAATACCTTGTGGAAGTTGTACCAACCAAGTGGATTAGCGAGGATAGAGAATTTTGTTATTATCCGCCACATTCCATGAGGGGGAAATGTACGAAGGTGGTGATGAGTCTAGCGGACTATGACTCGTCCGAGTGGAAACTTCTCCGCATTATATACCATTACAGTTATTGTAGGTGTTTATATCCGTTTTTTTATAATGCAAATTTGTTTTCTTAATTTAATCTATTTTTTGGTCCCTGCATATAGCTACTTTCAATGTTGCCCTAAAAGCTAGAAACAAGGCCGTGAAGGAGGACACAATTGTTGCAACAGATGTTGATACAGACTACACCAAACCACGCAACAGAAAGCCGCCTAAACGCCTAATTCCATCAGGTTCGGATTCAGATGAAGAACCGAGAAAAAATAAGAAACCTGTGGGAAGTCATATTATTCCGGAACCCAGCTCAACTCTGCCTTCAAATCTCAAAAAGTTACTTGATAGTGCTAAAACAAAAAATTTAGCTAAGTCTAAGCAAAAATCTTCTGCCATTTCGAAGTTTTTTTCTACATCATCAAAGAAAGATACAACTCCTGTCCATCAATTACTACAGGAAGAGTCTGCACAGGCTGGTTTGTACTTTTAATTATTATAATGGAACTTAACTGCAGTATTTAGCAATAGGACTGTCCCTTATGCCTTTCCTTGTAATTTATTTTCTAGAAACTACTAATGATGAAAACTTACCTGAGATGTTAGATGAACATAATTGTTACCTTTCCAAATTAAAATCGTCAGTCTCTAAGAATGATGGGTCTTCTTTGAGATCTAAAAAGTTTTCTAACAATTTTGAGCTACCTGAAGTTGCGGAAGAGACTAGCATTTGTGAGCAATCTCAAGATTCTCATGATGTAAGCACACTGAAGTCTGACCACAATAATGAGTTCAGAATGAATAAAAGAAGAGATTTTCTAGACAGATCACCACCATCAAAAAGCTCGTCAAACGGTATTTTTATTGATTGCCGTATTTTTGTGGTAATAAATGACTGCTCAGTTAATTCCAAATTAAACATTTGGTTTTGTTGTTCATAGATTCACGGCCAACAACAGGATGCAGAAACTGCATATCAACATGCTCTGGATCAACTGGCAGTAAGTCTTATATTCTCTATTTTCTTATATCCTTTAAGTAATGAAAATTGTTTTCATTGATAATATGCAGTTTTTATGATGACTTTTTATATTATGAGCAAATTACATCGATCAGTCCAAAGCTGTCATTTGATTCATGTGATTTTTTGATAGGTAAGCCTCAAGATCAAGTAATGCTACATTATATGCAAGAATTGTCAGCCAAGATAGATTGGCAGAATATTGGGATTGCCCAAATTTTGAACGAGTTGTTCCCCAATGAAGATGGTTTTGATCGGCCTGAAGGGTTCCTTTCCTTGCCATTGGAAACTGAGGAATTTTTTGCAAGCTTTGATGGTCATTTAGATGATAAAATATTGTATGGTCATATGGTGAGTTTTCTACCACAGTTATATATAATAATGCAGTTACTAACATGTGTTTATTAAGTACTTTGATTGGCTTTCTTTGTGTTGTAGCTCAAGTATCTGTTATGGAAGGGAAAGGGAGAGACAACCTCTCTCTTCACTTACTCTATTTTGTCGACCCTACTTAGGAATAACTTGGCACGACTCATTAGTTGGAAAGGTTCTGGAGGAATCAACCTTAGTTTTGAGAAGTCCAAAGTAAAAAATCTAGTAGAAGGTGAGTATCATCTTGTTTTTAAACAATTATTTTCACATTTTTCAATTTTTTTTTTTATGTAAGCATATTATACACATATAATATATATATTATGTATATACACATACATTAAACTACTCCTGCTTTGTTTCTCTCTAATAGGTGTTTGCTTCAAGAAGTTTCCTAAGGTACAGATTTCCGTATTTGAAGACCATATGAAACGATGGTTCAACACTTCCATGCAACGATCAGACTAGATCAACTAGGTTGGGGGACTACAGTTGTATTTCGACTTCACCGTTTGTGAGCTTCATAAAAGCTTTTGTATATTGAAAACTTGCGTGATTCTCATGAATTCTATTATTTGTCTTTTATTTTTTGGTTTGAGTTGTTTTGCATAGTTTATATATTTATGTGCCTTTCAGGCTATTATTTTTGTTTTGTCTTCGATTTAAAAAAAAATTCATAATCTACTGCCATAATTTTGTGAAGTTTATAATGTTTGTTGGCGTTTTTAAGAAAACAATGTTCTTCAAGTTAAAAGAGATCTTCTATGTTATTTCTTGGTTAAAGTAACAAGACTTCTCTATAATGGTCAGATGTTTGAAATGCAAAATATTTATAAGTTGAACTGGCTGTGCTTATGTTTGAGATTAAATCTTTAACTCTCTAAGTCTTGTTGACAAATGCTATTTGGAGTACTATATTTTGAGAACTTTTATCAATTTTTTATGTCTTTGAGAAGACTGATGTCCGTCCTCAGAGTTTATATAAAATATTAATATAGTGTTTATATAGTTCATAATGTAGCATATAATATAGTTTCTGATTTAGTTATTATTGATATACTTAGTTTATATAATATATATTTGTTCTTGTGGCTAAACAATGTGTACTACAAAGGCACTGCAATAAAAAAGTAATTATAATTTATTTCTGTATTGTTCCTTCATCTGTGAATTTGCGAAACTGCTTTTCCTAATTAATACTGAATACAAATCAGCGGTGCACTAGTCAAAATGACATCAAAATGACATAAAAATGACGTCAAATTATACTCATTTTTTTCCCCGGTTTGACGTCATTTTGACTTCCGCCGTTTTGACGTCTTTTTGACATCATTTTGACGTTTTCGTGACTTTTTGTTCTCCTTGGGATGTTCTGCGCATTACCTGGCCGGTTATTTCTTTGGTGCTTACGACATTGTTTAACCGATCGTTGGAGACTTCTACGTTCCCGTCGGAATGGAAGCGGGCACTAATCCGCCCACATTCCAAAACTCGAAATCCGCAGTCTCCGTTTGACACGAGACCGATAGCAAATTTGTCTGAATTGTCAAAGATCCTTGAAAGAATCGTCGCCTTGCAGATTACACAGTATTTGGATGAGTTCGATCTGGTAAATCCTAGACAGTCCGCTTACCGTTTGGGTCACAACACTCAGTCCGCTCTCTTACGTGTCTGCGACGATATCAAACGCGGGATTGATGATGGCCTTGTGACTATAATAATACTCTTTGATTTCAGCAAGGCATTTGACACTGTCCCACATCCCCAACTTTATATAAAGCTGAAAAAGATCGAATTTTCAGATGAAGCCATACTGTGGTTTTTCTCTTACCTGACTGGACGTCTCAGACAGTGGTGGATGATCTTGGTAACATATCTGAGTGGCTGTTCACGTCATCTGGAGTCCCGCAAGGCTCTGTACTTGGTCCCTCACTATTTTCTCTATATATCAATGATATATGCCGTGTTTTGCTTCACACGTCTCATATGCTCTTTGCGGATGATGTTCAGGCTTATTTTTCGTGTCCGCCGGCTGACATCAATCGTAGTCTTGAATTGATTTCTAAGGATGCTAAGGCCATATTCGACTATGCCGAGTTAAACGGTCTCAAGCTCAATCCTAACAAATCAAAGATTATTATATTTGGAAGTCGAGCTCATATTGGAACCATTAATCTAAATTTCTTACAGCCAGTAGTGGTGAATAATACACGAATTCCGTTTGTGAGTGAAGTGAGAAACCTTGGTGTTATCTTTACAATGTTACGTCCCGATAGATCGCGGCCGCGAAGGGGGCGGTACTCGGATCGTTTATACGGGACTAGTCGCTTTTCGGGTTATCGAGCCAAGGGGCTCTATCCGGGGATACCTGCGACCGAGGTAATTCGCTATCCAGACGCTCGTCACCAAATCGTTTGCCCGATCCGCACCCTTACTGGGAGATTTAGATTCGGTAGTTCATCACCGTACGGTCAATTCAGAGGATTCGTCAGATATCGTTCAAACGGTTCTTCTACTCTAGTGCATGCGTAACATTCGAAAGCGGGCCGACAGTCGGCTAGAACCTTACTGCACTCGCTACACGTGGGGAACTCTATTCGCGGCCCGTATTGCACGAAGTGCCTGAGAACGCCTTCGAAATCTTGCCGGAAGGGCTGGTATTGGCCGAGCTGGCAATCCTCGCAAATAATGACCCCCGTAGTTTTATTTTGAAAAAACAACGACCAGACACAGATTCCTGTCATTAACCATGCTCTGATAGGGCTAGGGGGTGAAATTACCTCCGGAGGTTGTCGATTTACTGGATGTCCGGGACACATAAACAATAGAGCGCTAAACTCTAGTTTGGGAGATGGCAATTATCGTAGATTCGCGTTCTAAATATTGGTCTCCTCCCTCGTGTTCCACCGAACGTTTTACGTTAGAGAATACTTCACAACACGTGGTACACGCGGAGGGGCTCTGGATTTCTCCGATCACGACGTCGCACGAATCGCACTCTTCGACTTTGTATCGGTAACCGATATGCATATAATGGCGAACTAAGCAGTCGTACTGGCGGCGTTGCGGGCCCGTTAGGTCTCGGAAACACTCTTCACAGAGGTAGTGTTTGCTATCACGATTTTGATGGCAGATGGTAAAGACACACACGGCGCGCGATAACCAATTCCGCCGCGCAATTCTAGAGGCCAATGGGGTTAGTCGGCGCGCGGGGCGTCGCGTGCGCGGCTCGCTCATGCCGTTCGCTTAGCGCCTAGGGGCGTCGTCACTTACCTTTAGTCGAGTTCCAATGGGTGATCCGCGGTGCCCCAGTGTTCTGGTGGTGAGGCGTCGAACCACAGGTGTAGAATCTCGGCGCGGCGCTGGATCAGGCGGATCCGGCGGGGGTCGTCCTTTTTGATTGAAACGATGAATTCCTAAGATGGAACTGGTGGTGGATTGTCGGAATCTCCCCCCGGTGTGAAGGTGATCGGGGTTAGCCGATAGTTCTGGGCCTTCCGGAATGCTTGGTAATCTGCTCGAGACTCGGCCTTGTCCAGTGGAACGTAGATGTATTGTATACTCTTAATGTTAATTTTGCGCACTGAAGTTACGTTTTCGAGTTTTGGGCTCGCGTCTGCCTTACACGCGGAACTCGCGACGAAGTACTTTTCGTATTCAGGATCAGGCGCGTAATCGGAAAGGACTCCTAGCAATGGATTCGGAGGGGTTCCGAACAAAAGGCGGTTGAGCCTGCGGGTGCGTACCTTGAGTCCGCTTTGTCGCATCTTGGGCATTTGTTAACTACTGATTGAGGTTAAAAGACAAACACGCTTCGGTTGACTCTCCTTGCTCGTGGCGAGAAAGCGTGCTGCTCGTACAGCACTGCCCCTCTCCAGACACCCACAGACGGTAGCGTGCCGCTCGTACGGCACTGCCTCGTATGCAGATGTGGCACAAGGGGAGGACCGGTGTTTCGGATGCCTTATTGCAATTACTAGAATACCCACAGGCGGAGACGTGCCGCTCGTACGGCACTGGGCTCGTGTGTGGATGTAGTGTAAGTGGGATCAGTGGGGGATGTGCGAAAGGGTGTAAGAATTTGCAGAGTAAGATATTGTATAAAATGATTGTATATTACGATAATTCTACATAGGACATACGATTACAAAGTAACAAGATTACAATCAGGAATGTATATATGGTGACACGTAATTCTATATGTAGTGAGAGAGCTGAAGGCTCTGGGTTCGGTAACGCACGTGGAGATAGGAAGATTCTCGATGTGGAAATAGGAAGGTTCTGGATTCAGAGAGACTCGAGAAGGATTCAGTGGTTACTTAACTGGAGAGTCCGTGATCGAGGTAGGACTCCGGGGAACTGAGAGCGTCCCTTGGGGTGTTCCTCCTTATATTCCTGTTTTCCCGATGGCGGGGGTGGTCGAGTGGAAGGGTTGACTGAGTGGAAGGGTTGAGTTGCGTCATCGGCTCCGCTTTCGATTTCTCTCCTTATATGGTCATGGCCTGAGTTTTCTTCCTTTTGTTGCCTGTGTGGAAGGGTTGAGTTGCGTCATCGGCTCCGCTTTCGATTTCTCTCCTTATATGGTCATGGCCTGAGTTTTCAAGAAGGGTCTGGGAGAGTTTAGGTTTGCGTTACTTGCGAGGAAATTCCTATGGCTAAACCCTTGTGGGCATTGCGACTTATTCGTTGTATATACATTATTGGAATAGGCCAAGCCTATTGCGTATATCGTGACTTATCTTCTATATTTATATGCTAGTGGGTAGGTTAGGCCTATCGCGCAGGTCGTGACTTATCGCTAGTGTGGTAACTTATTTTGGTGGTAATTCTACTGTCGGTAAGTCATGCTAGTGAGTGAGGTAACTTATTCAGTGGTAATCCTACTGTCGGTATTTGGTAGTAATCCTACTGTCGGTAAGTCATGCTAGTAAGTATGGTAACTTATTCGGTGGTAATCCTACTGTCGGTAAGTCATGCTAGTAAGTATGGTAACTTATTCGGTGGTAATCCTACTATTGTGACGTCCTGGGTGATGCGAGGTGGCTCGATCCGGCAGAACGTCTCCGTTGATGGGTTCTTTTTCTTGCAGTTAAGGAGGTAAAACCCCAGGATAATTAGCTGTTGGTCGGCGATGTAGATTATGGCTCCTTGGATCCGTCGAAGGTAGGTAATTCAATAATCTTTATCTTTCTTTTGATATAAAAAAAAGTATGATATTTATTGTAGAACTTTTACGATACAAGTGGCTTATGTGGGAGGATGGAACAAGTATAAGATATGTGACCTTTCCTGGCTCGTTCCACACTCTCCGTCGAGAGAGTGAAAGATTCCGCTTTTATACAATTTTGGAAACGGTAGTGGGAGGTGACCGCACCTCGTTACAAAGAATCATAAGGCGTTGTCTAGCGGATGTGAGTCTACTTCTAGTGGTGTGGCTCGCTTGCCAGCAATGAATCATAGGGTGGTATCTTGAAATTCATTACCTTATATGGTCATGCGTTGCGCTCTGCTTCGACATGTCCATATATGGTCTATGCAAAAACTAGATTCACTCGAATGAGTCATACAGGTGACTCGTCTGAATTCTATTTTTATTCTCTAGTCTAACAGCGATTTGTATTGAGAGCGATACTTTCTTTCATTATGAAATTTCAATATGACTTTTATTATAAAGAAAAATAAGAAATCTTTAATATTTGAATTTTTAAAATGTGAAAATATATGTTGAATATTATTTAAATTTTCTTTAGACATACTTTACATAGGGTAGAATAATTCAATAGTACAATTAAAGTCATTATTAGCATGTCTAAAGTATAAAAGATATTGCTCTCTTCGTCTAACAGTTACTATAGTATATCTGACTCTCTCTTTCTCTCTTTCAGATCGTACAATACTCGCATCTCGCTCGGATTCGCGTTCCTTATGCTACGCATGTACAATTCTATCTTTCTCAGGTTCGTGAGTGGCGCTTCAGCGTTTGACGCTCGAGATTTATATTAATTTTAGTAAGTATATATATATATTTTGTTAATAATAATAATATTGATAAAAGTGATTTTAGCAGTGGTAATAATGATTCTAATATCATGTTAATAATGTATCATGCAGGTAGGAGTGGTCAGCATTCTCATTAGTACGGGAAATCAATGAAATTAAATTGTTTATATATATATATATATATATATATATATATATTAAGATTTTTATTATTTTTATATCTCGCGAATGGTTGGGAATTTGATAGGAGTGCATAGGAAACATATTGTAGGACTTTCACTAAAGTATAATATAGCATTGGAAAATTTTATTGTTAATATATGTATTTGTTAATAACAAATTATTAATTAAATAAATTGGTATTTTTTAATTTACATATTGATATTGTTAAGCTCTCCTTAGTCGTACGGTTTTAATTCTACAATGAAATAATTTTTTAAGAGCCATTTTATTTTATTGTTATAAATGTTTCGTAAATAAACAATTGCAGAAATAAAAGTTATTACCATTTTTCGTAGGTGTACTGATGCAGAGTTTACGTGCGCGGTCAAAATTTGTACGGGTTTTAGCAAACAGTTTAACGCTCCAATGTCTCAATTTCCGCTTCCTTCGTGCTTCGTTTTTCGCTAGGGGCGCCCTGGTGAAAATAGAAAGCTTCTCGGAGCGTCAAAGAAGGGCAAATGAAGAGTTTTAATAAATTTCGTTAAATCTTATTTATTAGTTTAATTAATTTAAATAAAAAATCGGCGTTAACGTTACTGGTATTTAGGAGTATGAGAGATTCCATTTTTATCATAATAATTAAGTGTTAAAATTTTTGTTTAGAAATGACGGTATAATCACCGCTATATTCCAGCCGCATAAATTTTTCGATTTCCATCTCTATTGCACAGCACCTGAAAACAATATAAGAATAAATAATCACACCTTAACCTAACTGTCACAACAATCACTCAGCTGATGCGAGCACGCGTTCTTAAAGTAGTAGACACAAGCTTAGAGAACATGGCTGCCTTAAGGCCTTTTTTCAAGCTTAAGCCTTATTTCCATGAATTACACTATAAACTTTTTGGACAATTGCTTGTTAAAACTCTCCAGAATCACTCAAATTGATCGTCAATGAATATTACAAGCTTTATGAGATCCTTTATGCAATATAAATTCAATTCAACACACGAATAAATACATGTTCCATAAGAATAAACTCAGAAAATTAAAATAAAATATAAATAAATAAATTAAAAGCAGATTATTCATAAGAACATAACCTTTTGTGCCTAAAGAATATTATTACGCTAAAATAATACTTATCTTACTAACATTTCTCAAACATGATTGTTATAAACAATTTAATTATATTATTAACAAACCTAGTTAGTGTGACTACTGGAACTATTACAAAAAGTCAAACAACTTTTGGTTATAAACCATTATTGTATCTCTCAAAATAAACTAATTAGCAATAAAATTTATCATAAAAATATTATTAAAGATGATGAATAAAATCACTGCAGACACTCAGCAGAGCATATCAAGTAACCTCACAAAAACCCCCACATCATATCTCTTCTTAATTCCGAGATATAATTAAAAATTATGGAAATGGATCCATAAAACACAGAAATTTTAAACAACCTAAAATAATGCCATTAATTACCCGAACACAACAAAAAAAACCCCATCTTTTTATCTCTTACCGTTCTCGAGTTATAAATTATTAAAGTTTCACGTCCGCCATTTTGAATTTCCTACCCTTTAGACTTACAAAGACCAAATCACTTTTACATCAATATTTTAGTCTTTTATACATTTTAAGACTAGAAAATTTCATTTCTGAACGAAAATTTTGACACTTAATTATTATGATAAAAATGGAATCTCTCATACTCCTAAACACCAGTAACGTTAACGCCGATTTTCTATTTAAATTAATTAAATTAATAAACGAGATTGAAAATTGAACATTCACTCCATGAAAGACGAGGATAGTTTAATACCAGTTCACAGAGAGTAAGACAAGGATAGCCCTATAGACTCTTAATAAATTAAAATAAAAATGAAAATAAATAGACGGAGATAAAACAATTATAGAAACACATTCTCTTATATTTATGAAAAAACACCACATTAAAATAACTATTATCTTATTAATATTTTTCAAAACAATTGTTATAAACAATTAAAATTATATCAATTCCATTTTACTAACTACGTCATCAAAATCATCTCGAAAAACCGATCGACTTAATGAAAAAATACTTACTACAAGATTGTTCGATTTTGCAACTTATTTTTATAAACAATTATAAATAAATAATTAACCACACTAATAATAGCCGTTAACATGTGCCCCAGGTTATGCACAATAACTTTTGTACAAGTCAAAACCTCGTCACTCCTCTGGTTGAGGCTACAAAAAATTCCAAAAGGGAAGACACCTGGTATAACGGTTTAGCATGGAAGTTGTGCCATATAATTGATATTTTTCTATCACAACTACCCGAAATTCGACTATTTGAAACTTCAATCTTTAATATCTCTTAAATTACGTCTGCAAAAAATACCAGGTTTGCATGTAAATTAAGTTTAAACCTTCCTCTTCAAGCCCATATAGAAAATATAATTTTTAACAATTCGCTACACCTAATTAATTAACGAAATATATACCTCCGTCTGCATTATGACGTATAATTGGCAATTATAGGTATATCATGAATATAAAAACTCGTTCGGGTAAACACGAATTCTGACCGCGCACGTAAACTTTGCATCGATACTTTGCATCCTACGAAAAATGATAATAACTTTTATTTCTGCAATTGTTTATTTACAAAATATTTATAACAATAAAATAACGAATGCTCATAAACGAGATGATATTAGAAATTCAAAACCTCTTAAACAAAGAGAACATAACAATATCAATACGCGAATAAAAGAGTACCAATTTATTTAATTAATAATTTGTTATTAACAAATACATATATCAATAATAAAATTTTCCAATACTATATTATACTTTAGTGAAAGTCCTACAATATGTTTCCTATACATTCCTTTCAAATTCCCAACCATTCGTGAAATATAAAAATAATAAAAATCTTATTATATATATATATATATAAACAATTTAATTTCATTGATTTCCTGTACTAATGAAAATGCTGACCATTTCTACTTGCACGACATATTATTAACATGATATTAAAATTATTATTACCACGGCTAACATCACTTTTATCAATATTATTATTAACAAATATGTATATTTACAAAAATTAATATAAATTTCGAGCGTCAAACGCTGAAGCGTCACTCACGAACTAGAGAAAGATAGAATTGTATGTGCGTAGCATAAGGAACACGAATCCGAGCGAGATGCGAGTATTGTACGATCTGAAAGAGAGAAAGAGAGAGTCAGATATACTATAGTAACTGTTAGACGAAGAGAGCAATATCTTTTATACTTTAGACATACTAATAATGACTTTAATTGTACTATTGAATTATTCTATTGTATGTAAAGTATGTCTAAAGAAACTTAAATAATATTCAACAATATATTTGCATATTTTAAAATTAAAATATTAAAGATTTCTTATTTTCCTTTATAATAAAAGTCATATTGAAATTTCATAATGAAAGAAAGTATCGCTCTCAAGACAAATCGCTGTTAGACTAGAGAATAAAATAGAATTCAGATGAGTCACCTGTATGACTCATTCGAGTGAATCTAGTCTTCGCATAGACCATATATGGACATGCCGAAGCAGAACGCAACCCATGACCATATAAGGTAATGAATTTCAAGATACCACCCTATGACTCATTGCTGGCAAGCGAGCCACACCCCTAAAAGTAGACTCACATCCGCTAGACAACGCCTTATGACTCATTATAACGAGGTGCGGTCACCTCCCACTACCGTTTCCAAAATTGTATAAAAGCAGAATCTTTCACCCTCTCAACGGAGAGTGTGGAACGAGCCAGGAAAGGTCACATATCTTATACTTGTTCCATCCTCCCACATAAACCACTTGTATCGTAAAAGTTCTACAATAAATATCATACTCTTTTATATCAAAAGAAAGATAAAGATTATTGAATTACCTACCTTCGACGGATCCAAGGAGCCAGAATCTACATCGCCGACCAACAGCTAATTATCCTGGGGTTTTACCTCCTTAACTGCAAGAAAAAGAACCCATAAACGGAGGCGTTCTGTCGGATCAAGCCACCTCGCATCACCCAGGACGTCACACTTCGCTGAGAAGTGCAGGTTCTCCCCACTTTGCGGTCATTGCGCTGGCGATCACGAGACCAAAGCGTGTTCAAATAGAAATGCGACTCCTGTCTGCGGAAACTGCAAAAGATGGACCTCGCAGGAAGCACAACACCATTCGGCCTTGGACAGTAAACGATGTCCCATTCTGAGACGAAGAATAGCGGAGAGAACCAAAACGATCAACTATGGTTACGAACCTCCAGAATTTTTACGTATGTCATGTTAACTGTCAATCGTTAATGGCTCACCTCGACGAGTTCCAAGCCTATTTTGGTCTTTCTGGGTATCACATAATATGCCTATTTGAGACCTGGTTGAAGCCTGCTGTTTCGAATGGTCTTATCTCGCTGCATGGTTACCAGATTTTCAGATGCGACAGGCCGGGTAGGAATGGCGGTGGAATTGCTTTTTACATCTCTAACTCCCTACAGGCTAGGGTCCTGTTGCATTCGGAAGTTGTATATGACGGAAGACCTGAGTTTCTAGTGGCCGAAATCTCTGTAGGTAGTAGCTCTAAGATACTCTTGGCGGTGGTTTATCGGCCGCCTCACTGCGGATACCTACGAGAATTCTTGGATGCATTCGCGGTTCTTTCTGCCGGCTACAGACACTTGATAATCTTTAGCGACTTCAATGCTGATCTGTGTTTTACCACCTTTGACTCGACTCAAATCTTGACTTTCATTGAAGCCATGAACCTCTACTTGGTTTCTTATGCCCCAACTCATCACACTTGTTCGACTTCCACACTTCTTGACCTATGTATCGTTGATGATACCGATAAATTGATTTCCTACGGGCAATGTGACGCATGTTTCTTGTCTGCTCACGATCTTATAAGCATCAAATACAGGGTCAGAATTGAACGTTACCTCAGACGCGAGATCGTGGTACGTGATTTCCGGTCTTTTGACATAGATGACTTCTTAAATGATCTGAGAAAATATGACTAGAATGTGCTTTATCAGGCTGACAGCATCGACATCAAGGTTTCGTGTCTAAATAATGCTCTTACTGAGTGATACGACAGGCATGCGCCTCTACGAAACATCCAGCCCAAGCATTTTCCTGCTCCCTGGCTAACGCCGGACATTAAATCTGTAATAAAGGCTAGAGACAGAGCGAGAAGAGTCTGGAAGAAAAGTAAGACCAATGCGAACTACACCAGATATAAGATCCTAAGAAATCAGGCTCAGGCCTTAGTACGTTCTGCCAAAGAAAAGTATTATCTAAACGCCTTTCAAGACGGTAGTGAACCGACTGCTATATGGAAGAAGCTTAGGCATTTTGGTCTCTTAAAATCCAAAAATGTCGATAAGAAACTCATCTTCTCTACGGACGAACTCAATGAGTTCTTTGCAAGTGTTGCGGCAGACAACTTTGACGGACAGCAGACTCACCACCCCGTCTATCTCGGCGAGGAAACATACGAAAACTCAAAATTTTACTGGAGCAACATTTCAATGTTGTATCTTCAGATAGAGCTGTAACAAAAGCTCTGCTACGAATCAAATCTGATGCGGTTGAAGTCGACGGACTGTCCTGCAAACTTTTTATTCGGGCTCTACCTTGTATCCTTCCGGTTTTAACACATATTTTTAATTTCAGCCTGACATACGGCGTTTATCCTCGAACTTGGAAGACGGCTATCATCTGCCCGATTCCGAAGGTTAAATGTCCGTCGGAAATGCGTGATTATAGGCCTATTTCGATTCTTTGCGCGGTCTCTAAGGCATTGGAGCGCATCGCGACTGAGCAAATTTCGAGTTACATGGAGGAAACAGGCGCCTTGGATCCATTTCAATCTGCGTACAGGAAGGGACTTTCTACACAGTCTGCGTTAATTCGCGTTCTTGATGATGTGAGACAGGCTGCCGATGCTAGGATGGTGACAGTTGCGGTCTTTTTTGATTTCACCAAAGCATTCGATTATGTCAATCATTATATTTTAATTGACAAATTAAGAGACCTTGGCCTATCAACTTCAGTCTTAAGATGGTTATGCTCCTATCTTGATGACAGAAAACAAGCTGTGCGTGATCCTAAAACGAGGACGACGTCGTCAGAGCGTCCAGTGTTTAACGGTGTGCCTCAGGGCTCAGTATTGGGACCTCTATTATTTGTCCTTCTACTTCATTAATTTGGGCAGAGTTCTCAAACACTGTAAATATTATTTCTACGCTTATGATCTGGTGATTTATTTTCACACTGAACTAAAAAATCTAACTGAGGCTATTCTTAGAATAAATGAGGACATTACTAGCATCACGCACTGAGCCACATCTAATAAGCTTTCTCTTAATCCTAGCAAGACCAAGGCCATGATCATGGGCACCCCTAGATTTATCAGCGGATTGAACTTGGATGAATTACCTAAAATCTATATTAACAATGCAGCTATTTCTTACTGTGACACAATGCAGTACCTGGGTGTCCATATTGCGAGCACACCTGCTTGGGAGAAACATACAACAAAAACATCAGCCAAAGTCAGTGCAACTCTCCATCAGCTAAAGCTCTGCAAACACCTATTACCGCCTCAACTCAGATCACGGCTTATAATTTCACTGATTCTGCCACTGTTCGATTATTGTTGCGCCGCATTTACTGACATCACTGCCGAACACAACCTTCGTTTACAAAGGTCTCTGAATACTTGTGTTCGGTTTATCTTCCAGGTAAAACGGGATGAGCACATAACTCCTTTCTACGAGAAACTTCTATGGCTCAAGATTAAATCCAGGCGTAACTACTTTGTTGTTATTTCTTGTAGATTCGAACGCAGATGCGATACAGTCTCCCGTGATACCAGGGCATCGGCTGATGCTCTCATCCTGCCGCAATGTCGCACAGAATTCTATAGACGCTCTTTCATCTGCTCAGCTGTAGAATTTTGGAATAGTATTCCAACATGCATATGTCGCGCACCTACCCTTGACGCATTCAAACTAAAATTGTACCACTATCTGCTCAGTAATAACGTCTGATGTCTTCTGCCATACTCTTGTAATATATATACATACTTTTCTTAATTATTTTTCTATCTTTTATACAATATTTGTTATATTTTGTCTGTGATGGCAATTTAGTTTGTATAAGTTTTTTACGCTTGAGGGGACTCTGTCCCAGAGCGTATAATAAATAGCGATTCCAAGCTATACCAGCTAAAAATATCAAAACATTTGTTGCCTAATGCGTTAAAAATAAAATTTATTATCTCATTGATTCTCCCGCACTTGGATTATTGCTGTGCGGCATATACGGATATGACAGAGGAACAAAATTTACGATTATATAGAGCTATGAATGCCTGTATAAGATTCGTGTTTGGAGTTAGACGAGATGAGCATATTACGCCATATTACCAAAAGCTAGGTTGGCTCAAGGTAGCCGCGAGACGAAGCTATTTTGTGGAATGTCAGCTGTACAGCATCATACTTTCACATCAACCTGGTATTCTCTACAATGGTCTAACATTCAGATTAGCGGTGTCTAGTAAGAGCACCAGAGCGGCTGCTGATCTTCTTTCTCTGCCTCCATGTAGAACTGAGCTTTACAGGCGCTCCTTTAAATTTAGTGCGGCTAAGCTGTGGAATGACTTGCCATCTGACATTCGAGGAGCAGAAACCATTACTGAATTTAAATGCAGATTACATAAATATTTACTTCAGGTCACTATGACATAAATAAATTACCACATGATTGCTCTGGTTTGTTGTCGCGCCGTTACCGACCGTTTTGGAGAATCGCGGGCCAATATTTTTTGTTTGTTTTTTTTCTTTGTCGTCGCTTGCGCGCGCGTTCGGGCGCGTCCGAACTCGTTCGAACTCGTTCGAGGTCGCTCCTTTGGACGTTTCGGGGGTGGGGGGGAGAACGACGCGTTCTAGGTGGTTCGTTTCGCGGGGAGTCTCGCGCGCCCGTCTTCGTCGTCGTCGTTTTTTTTAACTCTCGGTCCGAAGGTCGTTTCGATCCGCGTCGCGACGGGCAGGATGTGGTTTTCCTGCCCATCCCGACTTATCGAGATCGATGGAGATGACTCGTCTCATCGTTCGATCGATTCGTGATAATTTTTTTAACGCGCGTTTGAATTCGTTCGCGGTCGCTCTCGTCGTTTTCTCCTTTTGTTTTGTTTTGTGGTTTTCCTCCTATTGTTTTGCAGTTTTCCTGCCCATCCCGACGCGACGTATCGAGATCGAGGGAGATGATTCGTCTCTTCGTTCGATCAATTTGTACGATTCGCGATAATTTTTATTCAACGCGCGTTTGAACTCGTTCGTGGTCGCTCTTGTCATTTCCTCCTTTTGCTTTTCTTTTATTTTTCGTCGGAGAATGTCGCGAGCGGTTGTCGTTATTCTGGGTTTTTTCGGAGAATGCGGCGAGCGGTTGTCGTCATTCCGGGAAAGAGCGCGTCCGGCAGGGGGTACGTCTTCCGTTGAGACAACGAACGGGGGGGTATAAATTGAACGGGCGCGCGAACGGCGCGGCAAACGGTTTTTTTCTACGAGGATTCTAGAGCGCGGTCAAGAGTTAATATATTTGTAAAAAAAATACGGTATGGGAACGGACGGACGCTATTGCTCGTCGATGGTGCGTTTGCTTCGCGGCAGAGAAGTCGGATTTCGAAACGTACTCGCTGGCACTGACACGCGGTGTCCCAAGCATTCTAGATCGCATATCAGTAGAAACAAACGCAGGTGGTGGTGTCCCAAGCATTTCAAATTGCATATCGGTCGAACCGAACACATTTGGAGGGCTTTGGACTTATACGTTAAAACATGTTGGTGTATGGTTCGCGGCAGCGTCCGTAACGTTTACGACAAAAGATCGACGCACGAGTTCTGTTTACAGTGTGGAGGGAATTGTAAAATAGGTTTGTGGGATACTTATGATTACGCCAAAACATTAACGTGGCAGATTGAAGATGGAGATTTTTTATTTTGATATAGACGTCAGCGGTGCGAATGTAGCGTCGGCGATACGTCCCAGCCGGAACGCCGACGTCTATAGACGTCCAATTAACATCTTATAGATGCCGATTCGACATCTATCGACATCTATAGACGTCGAAAAGACGCTAGCATTCCCGGCTGGGGTACTCGCAAATGAACGATCGCCGTTATCCGTCGTCCGATTCGGACGACGAATCGGCGAGAGTCGAAGCACCGTTGTCGAGTGCGCGCGCGTCGGTGGCGAAGGAGGACGCGCGATGGAATCTGGCTACCCATCATCTGCGAAGGGAAATCGGAGCGCGAATCGATCGCGAGCGAAAGTGGATAGAGACGACGGTGGCAAACTCCGTCAAGGCGAGCGATTATACGCGTCGCCTGCCGCTCGAGTATTATCTCTATCACGAGACGGTGTACGGAGGAGAGAGCAGGATACATCGGATTCAAACCACCCGGTTTTGTCGTTTTTTCGACCGAGTAAAGTTCAACGTTTCCGAGGGTGAACCTTTCTGGACGCGATGCAGAAAGAGTGCGACGAGTTGCTCGCCGCGGACGTCCGCGACGCGGACGGGTACCGCGCGTGGAGACGGTGTCACGTCTGACGGTTGTCACGTCTGACGATATAATCACCGCTATATTCCAACCGCATAAATTTTTCGATTTCCATCCATATTGCACAGCACTTGAAAACAATATAAAAATAAATAATCACACCTTAACTTAACTGTCATAACAATCACTCAGTTGATGCGAGCACTCGTTCTTAAAGTAGTAGACACAAGCCTAGAGAACATGACTGCCTAAAGGCACCTTTTCAAGCTTAAGCCCCATTTTCATGAATCACACTATAAATTTTTGGACAATTGCTTGTTAAAACTCCCCAGAATCACTAAAATTGATCGTAAATGAATATTACAAGCTTTATGAGATCCTTTATGCAATATAAATTCAATTCAACACACGAATAAATACATGTTCCATAAGAATAAACTCAGAAAATTAAAATAAAATATAAATAAATAAATTAAAAGCAGATTATTCATAAGAACATAACCTTTTGTGCCTAAAGAATATTATTACGCTAAAATAATACTTATTTTACTAACATTTCTCAAACATGATTGTTATAAACAATTTAATTATATTATTAACCTAGTTAGTGTGACTACTGGAACTATTACAAAAAGTCAAACAACTTTTGGTTATAAACCATTATGTATCTCTCAAAATAAACTAATTAACAATAAAATTTATCATAAAAATATTATTAAAGATGATGAATAAAATCACTGCAGACACTCAGCAGAGCATATCAAGTAACCTCACAAAAACCCCCACATCATATCTCTTCTTAATTCCGAGATATAATTAAAAATTATGGAAATGGATCCATAAAACACAGAAATTTTAAACAACCTAAAATAATGCCATTAATTACCCGAACACAACAAAAGAAACCCCATCTTTTTATCTCTTACCGTTCTCGAGTTATAAATTATTAAAGTTTCACGTCCACCATTTTGAATTTCCTACCCTTTAGACTTACAAAGACCAAATCACTTTTACATCAATATTTTAGTCTTTTATACATTTTAAGACTAGAAAATTTCATTTCTGAACGAAAATTTTGACACTTAATTATTATGATAAAAATGGAATCTCTCATACTCCTAAACACCAGTAACGTTAACGCCGATTTTCTATTTAAATTAATTAAATTAATAAATGAAATTAAAAATTGAACATTTGCCCCATGAAAGACGAGGATAATTTAATACCAGTTCACAGAGAGTAAGACAAGGATAGCCCTATAGACTCTTAATAAATTAAAATAAAAATAAAAACAAATAGACGGAGATAAAACGATTATAGAAATACATTCTCTTATATTTATGGAAAAACACCACATTGAAATAACTATTATCTTATTAATATTTTTCAAAACAATTGTTATAAACAATTAAAATTATATCAATACTATTTTACTAACTACGTCATCAAAATCATCTCGAAAAACCGATCGACTTAATGAAAAAATACTTACTACAAGATTGTTCAATTTTGCAACTTATTTTTGTAACGGCCTGACTTTATCGAACGCGGACTGGCGTGCGGGATCAGGAGTCCGATGACAGGCCCAGAGATAATAATCAATTTAGGTGGTACATGCAGTAGTTTATTCAGCTTAGCTTATTATATACACGAAGTGGTATTTTATATAGCGCAGGGACGGGTGGAACGCGATATATACAACGAAGGGGCAGGGCGGGTGCACTCGATAACGGGCGCGGTAGCACGCTATTCGACGGACTCGGTAGTATTTGATATAGCGCAGGGACGGACAGAACGCGGTATATACAACGAAGAAGTAGTGCGGGTGCACTTGATAACGAACGCGGTATCGTTACTCGACGGGCTCGGTATATTACATAGACGTATTACAGTACATAGGCGGACGCGGTATATTACAGGTAGTGCATGTGCACTCGATAACGACGCGGTATTTAATAACGAACGCGGTATCGTTACTCGGCGTACTCGGTATATTACATAATATCTGTACACTCGCGGATGCCGCGGTAATCTGCGTGCGGGGACGCGTAACGTAGGCTGGAAGATTTCCGGAGCCCCGGGGCGGCGGCAGCGAGAGCCCTCGTTGCGAGGCCGAGCGCGCTCGACCCCGCGTAACCGTGCCTTTGGGGTTAGTTCTGAGGGAGTGCGGGAACACCTGAGAGCCCTCAGTCGAGGCTCGGAGCACCGGACCTCGTTGGCGTGTTCCCTAGGAGTCGGGAATAGGTTTCGTCTTGGAAGTTTCGGATCTTTAGACGAAGTGTCCTTTTCTCGCCGGAACGGCGGTTTATATACCCGCCCGGCGCGGCGGGTTCGCTAGGAGCGCCGATCGTCGCGCTGTGGTGGGGCGGCGCGGCGCCGCGCTCGTCCTCGGGGCGGCTCGGCTCCCGTCGTCGCTCGTCGGGAGGCACCGGTGCCGCGCTTGGCCCGCGCACACGGTGCGTTTTGAAGTACGTTTAAAATGTGGGCCCCCCGCGCCCTGGTCTTCGCCCGACTGGTCGTCGGTCGGGCGGCATCCGGCGGTCGTTAGCCGGGAACGATGCTTAGCGCACGGGGTGCATCGTTACATTTTTATAAACAATTATAAATAAATAATTAACCTCACTAATAATAGCCGTTAACATGTGCTCCAGGTTATGCATAATAACTTTTGTATAAATCAAAACCTCGTCACTCCTCTGGTTGAGGCTACAAAAAATTCCAAAGGGAAAGACACCCGCTATAACGGTTTAGCATGGGAATTGTTCTATATAATTGATATTATACGCCCTAATTATCGAAAATTCGACTGGATCGAACTTCGATCCTTAATATCTCTCAAACTACGCCTGCTAAAAATACCCCGTTTGCATGTAAATTAAGTTTGAACCTTCCTCTTCAAGCCCGTATAAAAAACATCATTTTTAACAATTCGCTACACCTAATTAATTAACAAAATACATACCTCCGTCTGCATTCGTCCATATAATTGGCAATTATGTGGATGAAAACTCGTTCGGGTAAACACAAATTTTGATTGCGCACATAAACTCTGCATCAGTACACCTACGAAAAAGTATAATAACTTTTATTTCTGCAATTGTTTATTTACAAAATATTTATAACAATAAAATAACGAATGCTCATAAACAAGATGATATTAGAAATTCAAAACCTTTTAAATAAAGAGAACATAACAATATCAATACGCGAATTAAAAAGTACCAATTTATTTAATCACTAATTTGTTATTAACAAACATATATATTAATGATAAAAATTTCCAATACTATATTATACTTTAGTGAAAGTCCTACAATATGTTTCTTATACACTCCTTTCAAATTCTCAACCATTCGCGAGATATAAAAATAATAAAAATCTTATTATATATATATATATATATACAATTTAATTTCATTGATTTCCCGTACTAATGAGAATGCTGACCACTCCTACCTGCATGATACATTATTAACATGATATTAGAATCATTATTACTACTGCTAAAATCACTTTTATCAATATTATTATTATTAACAAAATATATATATACTTACTAAAATTAATATAAATTTCGAGCGTCAAACGCTGAAGCGCCACTCACGAACCTGAGAAAGACAGAATTTGCGTAGCATAAGGAACGCGAATCCGAGCGAGATGCGAGTATTGTACGATCTGAAAGAGAGAAAGAGATAGTCAGATATATTATAGTAATTGTTAGACAAAGAGAGCAATATCTTTTATACTTTAGACATACTAATAATGACTTTAATTGTACTATTGAATTATTCTACCCTATGTAAAGTATGTCTGAAGAAACTTAAATATTATTCAACATATATTTGCACATTTTAAGATTAAATATTAAAGATTTCTTCTTTTCCTTTATGATAAAAGTCATTTTATAATGAAAGAAGGTATCGCTCTCAATACAAATCGCTGTTAGACTAGAGAATAAAAATAGAATTCAGACGAGTCACCTGTATGACTCATTCGAGTGAATCTAGTCTTCGCATAGACCATATATAGACATGTCGAAGCAGAGCGCAACGCATGACCATATAAGGTAATGAATTTCAAGATACCACCCTATGACTCATTGCTGGCAAGCGAGCCACACCATTAGAAGTAGATTCGCATCCGCTAGACAACGCCTTATGACTCATTGTAACAAGGTGCGGTCACCTCCCACTACCGTTTCTAAAATTGTATAAAAGCAGAATCTTTCACCCTCTCGACGGAGAGTGTGGAACGAGCCAGGAAAGGTCACATATCTTATACTTGTTTTATCCTCCCACATAAGCCACTTGAATCGTAAAAAGTTCTACAATAAATATCATACTTTTATATCAAAAGAAAGATAAAGATTATTGAATTACCTACCTTCGACGGATCCAAGGAGCCATAATCTACATCGCCGACCAATAGCTAATTATCCTGGGGTTTTACCTCTTTAACTGCAAGAAGAACCCATAAAAATTGATTTCGACGGAGACGTTTTGCCGGATCGAGCCACCTCGCATCACCCAGGACGTCACAACGGCGATGCGACGAGTGTCTCCGACTCCTGCGGGAGCAGTGTCGAGTCAAACGCTCCGGGAAGCGAGGAAACACGGGAGCCGTAAGCGCTCTGGTGGCTCTGATAGCGCGATTGGAAGGTTCGAGGGAGGATCTGCGTCGACGATTCGAACGCGCCGTAGGTGCCGGCTTGGACGGAGGGGAAGGTGGTAGCGGCGACAGCAGCGACAGAGGTTTCTCGTGGATCGAGATCGACGCGGCGTTCCAACGTCGCGTGCTGACCGGCGCTGTGACGAACTCGACGTACATCGAGCCCGCGCGATTTCTCGACGACGCGAAGGGCACTGTGCTCGAAAAGGTGCGGGATAATATGACCGAACACGGGTGTCTGAAGGTCAACGTCATATTCAACGGGGAATTCGTAGCGGACGTTAAGACCGACGTGAAGAGTATGGCTACGCGGAACGAACAGCTTTTCCCGGAGTCCGATCTGAGCGAGTGGTACGATAGGCACGTGCGCGACGCGATTCTAACGCGGTTGGAAGAATTTCAGGAACGCGACAGCGGATGGGCGTTGTCGCGAATATTGAACCTAATCGTGAACGTGAACAAGTGTAATCCCATGCGCGTGGGATGTTGGATGAAAATACCGCTGGGTACAAAACTTAAAAAGGCGGTGGTCAACGTGCTGTCGGAGAACGACGCGTGTTTTGCGCGCGCGGTGGTCGCGGCTCTGTACCCCGCCAAGCGCAACGCGGAACGATGCGGCTCGTATCCCGATTACGCGACGGTGCTGAATCTCGACGGGATCGATTTTCCCATAGATCTAAAAAAGATCGGAAAATTCGAACGTCAGAACGACGTATCGATCAACGTGTTTACAACTCGGGAAGAAATTGAAAAGAATGCTAAGTTCGGCCGGGGCGCCGACCTCAACGCGATCGTGCCTCTGCGGTTGACCGACGATAAGCAGGACAGGCTGTCACGTCTGACGGTATAATCACCGCTATATTCCAGCCGCATAAATTTTTCGATTTCCATCCATATTGCACAGCACCTGAAAATAATATAAAAATAAATAATCACACAATAACTTAACTGTCATAACAATTACTCAGCTGATGCGAGCACGCGTTCTTAAAGTAACTGGCACAAGCCTAGAGAACATGGCTGCCTTAAGGTACCCTTTCAAGCTTAAGCCCCATGTTCATAAATCACACTATAAACTTTTGGACAATTGCTTGTTAAAATTTCCCAGCATCACTACAATTGATCGTAAATGAATATTACAAGCTTTATGAGATCCTTTATGCAATATAAATTCAATTCAACACACGAATAAATACATGTTCCATAAGAATAAACTCAGAAAATTAAAATAAAATATAAATAAATAAATTAAAAACAGATTATTCATAAGAACATAACCTTTTGTGCCCAAAGAATATTATCACGCTAAAATAATAATTATCTTACTAGCATTTCTCAAACATGATTGTTATAAACAATTAAATTTTATTATTAACAGACCTAGTTAGTGTGATTACTGGAACTATCACAAAAAGTCAAACAACTTTTGGTTATAAACCATTATTGTATCTCTCAAAATAAACTAATTAACAATAAAATTTATCATAAAATTATTATTAAAGATGATGAATAAAATCACTGCAGACACTCAGCAGAGCATGTCAAGTAACCTCACAAAAACCCCACATCATATTTCTTCTTAATTTCGAGATATAATTAAAAATTACGGAAATCCATAAAACACAAAAATTTTAAACAACCTAAAATAATGTCCTTAATTGTCTGAATACAACAAAAGAAACCCCATTTTTTTATCTCTTACCGTTCTCGAGTTATAAATTATTAAAGTTTCACGTCCGCCATTTTGAATTTTCTACCCTTTAGACTTACAAAGACCAAATCACTTTTACATTAATATTCTAGTCTTTTATACATTTTAAAACCGAAAAATTTCATTTCCGAACAAAAATTTTGACACTTAATTATTATGATAAAAATGGAATCTCTCATACTCCTAAACACCAGTAACGTTAACCCCGATTTTCTATTTAAATTAATTAAACTAATAAACGAGATTAAAAATTGAACATTAGCTCCATGAAAGACGAGGATAGTTTAATACCAGTTCACAGAGAGTAAGACAAGGATAGCCACATAAATTCTTAATAAATTAAAATAAAATTAGAAAACGAATAGTTTGAAACAAAAACAATATAAACGCGTATAAAGAATAATCATTAGAATCGTTCGATAGAAAAACATTTACTACATAATCGTTTATTTTTGCAACTTACTTTTATGAACAATCATAAACAAATTATTGATCATGTCAATAAATATTTTTAACTTATACCTTGGATCACGTATAACAACTTTTATATAAGTAAACCATGTCACTTTTCTAATAAAAGCGCTATAAAATTCCAAGCGAAAAGACACCCGTTATAAGGGAGATGTCCCTAAATAATGCGGTTGACATATATATACATCTATGCAAAACGCATCGTTTGGGACAGAGCGACTAAACTTTAATATTTTCCAAAATAATGATGACTAAAAAATACCCTTTTCATACTCCTGATTAGCCTAAAACATCCTCTTGAAAATAGTATATAAAACATAATTGTTAACGATCCGCTACACCTAATTGATTAACAAAATATATACCTCCGTTTGCATTACGACCCATAATTGCCAATTATATATTATGAACATAAAACTCGTTCTGGTAAATACAAATTTAAACCGCGCACGTAAACTCTGCATTAGTACACCTACGAAAAATGATAATAACTTTTATTTCTGCAATTGATTATTTACGAAATATTTATAACAATAAAATAAAAAGTGCTTATAAACGAGATGATATTAGAAATTCAAAACTTTTTAAATAAAGAGAACATAACAATACTAATATGCAAATTAAAGAGTACCAATTTATTTAATTAATAATTTGTTATTAATAAACACATATATTAACAATAAAATTTTCCAATGCTATATTATACTCTAGTGAAAGTCCTACAATATATTTCCTATACATTCCTATCAAATTCCCAACCATTCGCGAGATATAAAAATAATAAAAATCTTATTATATATAAACAATTTAATTTCATTTATTTCCTGTACTAATGAGAATGCTGACCATTTCTATCTGCACGATATATTATTAATCTGATATTAGAATTATTATTATTACCGCTAACATCACTTTCATCAATATTAATATTAACAAATATATATATATACTTACCAAAATTAAAATAAGTATCGAGCGTCACACGCCGAAACGTTACTCACGAACCTGAGAAAGATAGAATTGTATATGCGTAGCATAAGGAACGCGAATCCGAGCGAGATGCGAGTATTGTACGATCTAAAAGAGAGAAAGAGAGAGTCAGATATACTATAGTAACTGTTAGACGAAGGGAGCAATATCTTTTATACTTTAGACATACTAATAATGACTTTAATTGTATGAATTATTCTACTGTATGTAAAGTATGTCTGACGAAACTTAAATAATATTCAACATATATTTGCACATTTTAAAATTAAAATATTAAAGATTTCTTATTTTCCTTTTTGATAAAAGTCATATTGAAATTTCATAATAAAAGTAGGTATCGCTCTCAATACAAACCGTTGTTAAACTAGAGAATAAAATAGAATTCAGATGAGTCACCCGTATGACTCATTCGAGTGAATCTAGTCTTCGCATAGACTATAGATGGACATGTCGAAGTAGAACGCAACGCATGACCATATAAGGTAATGAATTTCAAGACACCACCCTATGACTCATTGCTGGCAAGCGAGCCACACCACTAGAAGTAGATTCACATCCGCTAGACAACGCCTTATGACTCATTGTAACGAGGTGCGGTCACCTTCCACTACCGTTTCCAAAATTGTATAAAAGCGGAATCTTTCACCCTCTCGTCGGAGAGTGTGGAACGAGCCAAGAAAGGTCACATATCTTATACTTGTTCCATCCTTCCACATAAGCCACTTGTATCGTAAAAGTTCTACAATATATATCATACTCTTTTATATCAAAAGAAAGATAAAGATTATTGAATTACCTACC
The DNA here is from genome assembly GCF_030848805.1 of Temnothorax longispinosus. Classification (NCBI taxonomy): domain Eukaryota; kingdom Metazoa; phylum Arthropoda; class Insecta; order Hymenoptera; family Formicidae; genus Temnothorax; species Temnothorax longispinosus. The sequence goes on along the minus strand of NW_027269959.1, from coordinate 260,515 downwards.
TTCGACGGATCCAAGGAGCCATAATCTACATCGCCAACCAACAGCTAATTATCCTGGGGTTTTACCTCCTTAACTGCAAGAAGAACCCATAAAAATTGATTTCGACGGAGACGTTCTGCCGGATCGAGCCACCTCGCATCACCCAGGACGTCACAAGGCACGTAAATCTGCTGTATCTGCGCGATACGCTGCGCGGCGTCAACAGAGGCCATTTCGCCTGGATAAAGAATCTGTCGCGATTGGTGAATTCGCAATTGACCGCGAAACAGTGCGCGAAGCATGTTTGCGATCGGTAGGTAAAAAAAATGAAATAAAATGAAAAAAAAACACAAGGAACACGGAAAAGACGAGGCGTTATTTTTTTTTACATACACGCAGTAATCGCTCGCACGTTATTTCGCAGATGTCTACACTATTTCTATACGCGCGACAAGTTGGTCGCCCACAGCGTCGACTGCGGCCGAATGAACGACTGCGCCGTCGTTCTCCCGAACGAGAGCGACAAGTGGCTGTCTTTCGACAATTACGACAGAAAGGAGCGACTTCCCTTCGTGGTGTACGCGGATCTGGAGTGTTTTTTCGAACGACGGGAGAGGGAAAACGTCGAGGGGGGCCCGAGAACGGAAAGATACGCTTATCACGTACCGTTCAGCCTGGGCTACTATCTGTGCTGCACATACGACGATACCGCGTCCGCGTACAGATATCGTCGCGGTGAGGATTGCGTTTTGTGGTTCGTGAACGAGCTTCGCGTTCTCGCGCGTCGCGTTAAGAATAAATTTTCCACCAATATAGCGATGGTGGAACTTACGGAAGACGAGAAAAGCGAATTTCTGCTCGCGACTCATTGTCACGTGTGCGGGAAACCGTTTCAATCGGAGGACAAGCGCGTGCGGGATCACTGTCACCTAACCGGACGTTACAGAGGTCCGGCGCATTCTCGTTGCAATCTAAATTACAGAAACGTTTACGTGATTCCCGTGTCCTTTCACAATTTGTCGGGTTACGACGCGCACTTCGTCGTCGAGAAGATCGCGAACGATTTCGAGGGCGGGGTCGATCTGCTGCCGCTCACGAAGGAAAGTTACATATCTTTCTCGAAGACCGTTAAGGAGACGCAGACGGACGGGAAATGGGATCGGTACGTGAAGCTTCAATTCGTGGACTCGTATAAATTTTTAGCTCACTCGCAAGGGAGTGTTTCCGTTGTTACGTCCCGATAGATCGCGGCCGCGAAGGGGGCGGTGCTCGGATCGCTTATACGGGACTAGTCGCTTTTCGGGTTATCGAACCAAGGGGCTCTATCCGGGGATACCTGCGACCGAGGTAATTCGCTATCCAGACGCCCGTCACCAAATCGTTTGCCCGATCCGCACCCTCACTGGGAGATTTAGATTCGGTAGTTCATTACCGTACCGTTGATTCAGAGTATTTGTCAGATATCGTTCAAACGGTTCTTCTACTCTAGTGCATGCGTAACATTCGAAAGCGGGCCGACAGTCGGCTAGAACCTTACTGCACTCGCTACACGTAGGGAACTCTATTCGCGGCCCGTATTGCACGAAGTGCTTGAGAACGCCTTCGAAATCTTGCCGGTGTTACGTCCACCCTCTCATACGCCCGGAAAATTTGAAACCTTTTTTAGATTGTAGGAAGACTTTAGTCAGACCTTACTCATAAGAACAACGACTTACCGACAGTAGGATTACCACCGAACAAGTTACCATACTTACTAGCATGACTTACCGACAGTAGAATTACCACCGAACAAGTTACCATACTTACTAGCATGACTTACCGACAGTAGGATTACCACCGAATACCGACAGTAGGATTACCACTGAATAAGTTACCACACTAGCGATAAGTCACGACCTGCGCGGTAGGCCTAACCTACCCACTAGCATATAAATATAGAAGATAAGTCACGATATACGCAATAGGCTTGGCCTATTCCAATAATGTATATACCACGAATAAGTCGCAATGCCCACAAGGGTTTAGCCATAGGAATTTTCTCGCAAACGCTTCCTTCAAGTAACGCAAACCTAAACCCTCCCAGACCCTTCCTGAAAACTCAGGTCATGACCATATAAGGAGAGAAATCGAAAGCGGTGCCGATGACGCAACTCAACCCTTCCACTCAGGCAACAAAAGGAAGAAAACTCAGGCCATGACCATATAAGGAGAGAAATCGAAAGCGGAGCCAATGACGCAACTCAACCCTTCCACTCAGGCAACAAAGGGAAGAAAACTCAGGCCATGACCATATAAGGAGAGAAATCGAAAGCGGAGCCGATGACGCAACTCAACCCTTCCACTCAGTCAACCCTTCCACTCGACCACCCCCGCCATCGGAAAACAGGAATATAAGGACGAACATCCCAAGGGACGCTGTCAGTTCCCCGGAGTCCTACCTCGATCACGGACTCTCCAGTTAAGTAACCACTGAATCCTTCTCGAGTCTCTCTGAATCCAGAACCTTCCTATTTCCACATCGAGAATCTTCCTATCTCCACGTGCGTTACCGAACCCAGAGCCTTCAAGCTCTCTCACTACATATAGAATTACGTGTCACCATATATACATTCCTGATTGTAATCTTGTTACTTTTGTAATCATATGTCCTATGTAGAATTATTATAATATACAATCATTTTTATACAATATCTTGCTCTACAAATTCTTACACCTCTTCGCACATTATCCACTGATCCCACTTACACCACATCCACACACGAGACCAGTGCCGTACGAGCGGCACGTCTCCGTCTGTGGGTATTCTAGTAATTGCAATAAGGCATCCGAATCACCGGTCCTCCCCTTGTGCCACATCTGCGTACGAGGCAGTGCCGTACGAGCGGCACGCTACCGTCCGTGGGTGTCTGGAGAGGGGCAGTGCTGTACGAGCAGCACGCTTTCTCGCCACGAGCAAAGAGAGTCAACCGAAGCGTATTTGTCTTTCAACCTCCATCAGTAGTTAACAAATGCCCAAGACGCGACGAAGCGGACTCAAAGTACGCACCCGCAGGCTCAACCGCCTTTTGTTCGGGACCCCTCCGAATCCATTGTTAGGAGTCCTTTCCGATTACGCGCCTGATCCTGAATACGAAAGGTACTTCGTCGCGAATTCCGCGTGCAAAGCGGACGCGAGACCAAAACTCGAAAACCTAACTTCAGTGCGCAAAATTAACATTAAAAGTATACAATACATTTACGTTCCACTGGACAAGGCCGAGTCTCGAGCAGATTACCAAGCATTCCGGAAGGCCCAGAATTATCGGCTAACCCCGATCACTTTCACACCGGGGGAAGATTCCGACAATCCACCACCAGTTCCATCTTGGGAATTCATCGCTTCAATCAAAAAGGACGACCCCCGCCGGATCCGCCTGATCCAGCGCCGCGCCGAGATTCTACACCTGTGGTTCGACGCCTCACCACCAGAACACTGGGGTACCGCGGATCACCCATTGGAACTCGACTAAAGGTAGGTGACGACGCCTTTAGGCGCTAAACGAACGGCATGAGCGAGCCGCGCACGCGACGCCCCGCGCGCCGACTAACCCCATTGGCCTCTAGAATTGCGCGGCGGAATTGGTTATCGCGCGCCGTGTGTGTCTTTACTATCTGCCATCAAAATCGTGATAGCAAACACTACCTCTGTGAAGAGTGTTTTCGAGACCTAACGGGCCCGCAACGCCGCCAGTACGACTGCTTAGTCCGCCATTATATGCATATCGGTTACCGATACAAAGTCGAAGAGTGCGATTCGTGCGACGTCGTGATCGGAGAAATCCAGAGCCCCTCCGCGTGTACCACGTGCTGCGAAATATTCTCTAACGTAAAACGTTCGGTGGAACACGAGGGAGGAGACCAATATTTAGAACGCGAATCTACGATAATTGCCATCTCCCAAACTAGAGTTTAGCGCTCCATTGTTCATGTGTCCCGGGCATCCAGTAAATCGGCAACCTCCGGAAGTAGTTTCACCCCCTAGCCCTATCAGAGCATGGCTAATGACGGGAATCTGTGTCTGGTCGTTGTTTTTCCAAAATAAAACTACGGGGGTCATTATTTGTGAGGATTGCTAGCTCGTGTGACGTCCTGGGTGATGCGAGGTGGCTTCGATCCGGCAGAACGTCTCCGTTGATGGGTTCTTTTTCTTGCAGTTAAGGAGGTAAAACCCCAGGATAATTAGCTGTTGGTCGGCGATGTAGATTATGGCTCCTTGGATCCGTCGAAGGTAGGTAATTCAATAATCTCCAATAATCTTTATCTTTCTTTTGATAAAAAAAAGTATGATATTTATTGTAGAACTTTTACGATACAAGTGGTTTATGTGGGAGGATGGAACAAGTATGAGATATGTGACCTTTCCTGGCTCGTTCCACACTCTCCGTCGAGAGGGTGAAAGATTCCGCTTTTATACAATTTTGGAAACGGTAGTGGGAGGTGACCACACCTCGTTACAATGAGTCATAAGGCGTTGTCTAGCGGATGTGAGTCTACTTCTAGTGGTGTGGCTCGCTTGCCAGCAATGAGTCATAGGGTGGTGTCTTGAAATTCATTACCTTATATGGTCATGCGTTGCGCTCTGCTTCGACATGTCCATATATGGTCTATGCAAGGACTAGATTCACTCGAATGAGTCATACAGGTGACTCGTCTGAATTCTATTTTTATTCTCTAGTCTAACAGCGATTTGTATTGAGAGCGATACTTTCTTTCATTATGAAATTTCAATATGACTTTTATTATCAAGAAAAATAAGAAATCTTTAATATTTGAATTTTTAAAATGTGAAAATATATGTTGAATATTATTTAAATTTTCTTTAGACATACTTTACATAGGGTAGAATAATTCAATAGTACAATTAAAGTCATTATTAGCATGTCTAAAGTATAAAAGATATTGCTCTCTTCGTCTAACAGTTACTATAGTATATCTGACTCTCTCTTTCTCTCTTTCAGATCGTACAATATTCGCATCTCGCTCGGATTCGCGTTCCTTATGCTACGCATGTACAATTCTATCTTTCTCAGGTTCGTGAGTGGCGCTTCAGCGTTTGACGCTCGAGATTTATATTAATTTTAGTAAGTATATATATATTTTGTTAATAACAATAATATTGATAAAAGTGATTTTAGCAGTGGTAATAATGATTCTACTATCATGTTAATAATGTATCATGCAGGTAGGAATGGTCAGCATTCTTATTAGTACGGGAAATTAATAAAATTAAATTGTTTATATATAATAAGATTTTTATTATTTTTATATCTCGCGAATGGTTGGGAATTTGATAGGAGTGTATAGGAAACATATTGTAGGACTTTCACTAAAGCATAATATAGTATTGGAAAATTTTATTGTTGATATATGTATTTGTTAATAACAATTTATTAATTAAATAAATTAATACTCTTTAATCCGCGTATTGATATTGTTATGTTCTCTTTATTTAAGAGGTTTTGAATTTCTAATATCATCTTGTTTATGAGCATTTGTTATTTTATTGTTATAAATTTTTCGTAAATAAACAATTGCAGAAATAAAAGTTATTATCATTTTTCGTAGGTGTACTGATGCAGAGTTTATTTGTGCGGTCGAAATTTTGTGTACCGAACGAGCTTTTGTTACTATATATTTCAGAGTGTTGTTGCACAAACAGAGGTTTGTATTTTTACGATTAATTAAGTATAGGAGTTTAGTAAAAATTATGCTTTATATATTATTTTTAGGGGAAAAGGTTTATGTTTTCAGGGTATATAAAAAGGGATTTTTAATCATTGTCGTTTACTGGATATTAAAATCTGAATTCCGATGTCCTTTAAATTAACCAAATACGAATATGCAATACTATGTTATTGGTAACTTTTGGGGACATATATTTTATACCGGGTGGTTTTTCCTTTGGATTTTCATGTAGCTTTCGTTAATGGAGTAACGAAATTTTGACTTATATAAAAGTTGTTATATACGATCTGAGGTATGAGTTAAAAATATTTATTGACATGGTCAATAATTTGTTTATAATTGTTTATAAAAGTAAGTTACAATTTTGAATAATTATATAGTAAATGTTTTATCATTGATCGATTCTAGTGATTATTCCTTATAAACTTTTATATTGTTCTCATTTCAAACTATTCGTTTTCTATTTTATTTTAATTTATTATGAATCTATGCAGCTATCCTTGTCTTTCTCTCTGTGAACTGGTATTAAACTATCCTCGTCTTTCATGGGACAAACGTTCCATGAACAAACGTTCCAAATTTTCAATCTCGTTTATTAATTTAATTAATTTAAATAGAAAATCGGCGTTAAAACGTTACTGGTGTTTAGGAGTATGAGAGATTCTATTTTTATCATAATAATTAAGTGTCAAAATTTTTGTTCAGAAATGAAATTTTTCAGCTTTAAAATGTATAAAAGACTAAAATATTAATGTAAAAGTGATTTGGTCTTTGTAAGTCTAAAGGGTAGGAAATTCAAAATGGCGGATGTGAAACTTTAATAATTTATAACTCGAGAACGGTAAGAGATAAAAAGATGGGGTTTCTTTTGTTGTGTTCAGATAATTAAGGGCATTATTTTAGGTTGTTTAAAATTTTTGTGTTTTATGGATTTCCATAATTTTTAATTATATCTCGGAATTAAGAAGAGATATGATGTAGGGGTTTTTGTGAGGTTACTTGACATGCTCTGCTGAGTGTCTGCAGTGATTTTATTCATCATCTTTAATAATATTTTTATGATAAATTTTATTGTTAATTAGTTTATTTTGAGAGATCCAACAATGGTTTATAATCAAAAGTTGTTTGACTTTTTGTGATAGTCCTAGTAATCACACTAACTAGGTCTGTTAATAATATAATTTAATTGTTTATAACAATCATGTTTGAAAAAATGCTAATGAAATAATTACTATTTTAGCGTGATAATGTTTCTCAGGCATAAAAGATCTCATAAAGTTTGTAATATTCATTTACGATCAATTTTAGTGACTCTGGGGAATTTTAACAAGCAATTGTCCAAAAGTTTATAGTGTGATTCATGCAAATGGGGCTTAAGCTTGAAAGGGTACCTTAAGGCAGCCATGTTCTCTAGGCTTATGTCTACTACTTTAAGAACGCGTGTTCGCATCAGCTGAGTGATTGTTGTGACAGTTATTTTAAAGAATGATTGTTATATTATAATGTTGTTTTCAGATGCTGGGGACTTCTAGCAATGAAGGTAGAAAATCGAAAAATTTATGCGGGTGGAATATAGCGGTGATTATACCGTCAGACGTGACATCTCCCTCCTTAGGGAAGTTCGGTCCCCGAACTTTTATTAGTAAGTATAATTTTACGGTTATGTCGTATAGAGTATGATTATATTTATAGATAATTAATTATTTATGTGATTTTTATTACAGGATTCTAAAATGTGCGTGGTAGTGTAAGAGCTATGTTGCTGCAGTTGGATTTATCTAAATCGAGGTAATAGTTCCATTGACAAAACATTTGTTTAGCAATGTGCTTAAGTAGTTCTATAGATTTGGTTAGTAATATATTTTTTCTTCTTCTCTTCTCTCTTTTTTTTTTTTTTTATTTTATTGGGCATATACACGTGTATATTTGTACTTGCATACATATATAGACGCGCATATTTGTTTTCAATGTTCATTCCTTATGTTACTTATTAGGATATTTAGTAATATAGGTTATTCTTATTTTATTATAGGGCTGGTTATCTATACTGTCACCGTGATTTCGTTGGATGGATATGATAAGGATAAATTAAAAGTAAGTTAATGCTATATTTCTATCGTTACTACATTTATTCATATAAGTTTAGTTTCTCCCCTTTTTTTATTTTTTATTATTTTTGTTTAATTATATTCAAGTATTTGCCGCGTGTTCTTTCCTTAGCTTCGTCTAAATCCAGGCGATAAGCAAAATTACGTAGTCTTTTTACTTCTAGCATAAGGCTTGTCGTTGACATTTTGCTTAGCTCTGTAAGGATAATTATTTATTGATTATATATAACGGTTTTATCTTATAAGAGTGCAGTAATTGATATATTTCATTATTGTTATAGGTGATAGGAGGTAATAGTGAGCTGAGACTGAATTAATAAGGATAAAGGATAAGTATTTCAATCTTATTTTATAATCCTATGAATATATATATATATATATGAATGAGAATATTAATGTATTTTCTTTCATTTTATTTCAGGCAAGGAATAGGTACGAAATTATCCTGGATGGGCTTGTTTTACGAGTGTGAATATGAATACGTTATAATAGTAATCTTACAATTAGTAAAGCATTTAAGTTATTTGCATTTTAAGGTTGACTAAATATATGTGTTTTTCTATTTTCTATTATATGCGTGTGTCAGCGTATTCTTTCCCCTTTTCTATGCATGTATATTAAAGTTAAAATTATTAATATAGAATTAAGATTACATTCTACTGATTGCTACGATTTAATTTTCAAAGTACTTATTCTAAGGAAATTAAGGTCCTCCACCGTGCTCATTAAGTATAATCATAGGTTAATTGTATAAAATTAATATTTTATTTCGATCCCTTCACCATGTACATAATAAAAATGTTAGTATTAGGTTAATGTTAGTCTTATAGTAAGGTCGCTCGCTAATGTTTACTTTATTATTCGGAGTAGTCCTAACACTAATATAAATGTGCTTAATAATAAGACAGTTCCCTGTAAGCAGTACACTAAAAAGAAAATCAAGTGGTAATTTATAAAGTTAAATATAAGTATATAACGCAAAATATTCGATAAGTAAGTTTAAAAGTATAATATGTAGGTTATTTCTATATATAAGATATAATAGCATTATATCTCTTAGCGAATGTTTTGTATCGTTTATCGCTTAACGTGTTCCTCGAGGAATAACCGCCTCACATAGAACTTGATAAGTTAAATGTTCGGTACGTCCGTGTAAATCTATTATAGTGGTGCGGCACTCGTGACAATCAATCGCGCGTTTAGTTTTTATTAATAACTTGTAACATCGCCCACAGTGTAGAGTTGTATGAACGAAAGTTCGCGAGAGAAGGTGTAGCTGTCGCCATACGGCGTTCGGTCTGTTATAAATGCAAAATGTGTGTTCGCTTGTTGCACAATCCGCACACAGCGCGAGTTCTGCCGCGACTTGCGCGTACCACGCGGAGTGACATATAAAGTCATAGGCCGGTCTTACAAGTGGATCTGAGTAATCGCGGTAATAAATCGGTATTGATAGTGGTGGTTGTGTAGGAGGGGGTGGCGAGCCCTGCGGTATGGGAAGCATAGGGCGCTCACCTAGTATATGATGTCGGTTTGCAGGTTCAGCAAGGTGATCGTATGATCCAGATGGTCCTCCCAAGGCAAGCGGGCTGCTTAACGATGTACTCAGGCCGCTCAGAGAATGCGACCCACGGCTGCTGCATGCTTCCGCTCGTGTTGATGATGCCATTGCCACGTACTCGTGGCTCGTCTGCGTTGCCGGGATGTTGGCGTAACGAGGCGGAGGTCTGGAGACATCAGGCAGTCTGATGGTGCCTGTCACCTCACTGCCCAGGCTGTCATCGACAGGAGACTCTCTGTTGATCTCGTCGAGTACCTCGTCGATCAGATTTTCCATTCCGGGGGTGAGAGCTGCTTCCACGGATGCTACTGACATTCGTGGCACCTCGTAGATGGTGTTCGCCGGTGTCGGCGGACGCTGAGGTCTGGCGAAGACCTCAGGATCAGTTGGGCCGGGCCAGTCACGGTCCATATTGGGATGGACGTCGACGCCAGGAGATCTGGTGTCGCGCTCCGGTGGTCCTCGCTGCATTGGAATTGGCGATCGTCGATACGACTGTGCTGCGCTGAGGTCCATAGGTACATTTTCGTCAATTCCCGGCATGGTTAGAATAATCCGGCGGAGTCGTCCCAATATCCTGTGCCAACGTTTATAATGATTGGTAGAATAGCTGCTCCTTCTCATCCTGTGAAGTGAGCACAAACCAAAGACTAAATTTGGGTACGAAGTCATGTGGTCTGGTCACTTACGAATTATTGCTGTACGTCTTCAAGTCGTCAGTGTGTCTCTGCTTCCTGTGCTTCTTCTTGTAGATTATACTGGATCGTTGCTGTTCTTGAGTCAGACTGTTCGGATTCGGGCTCGGTACTTCGGCTTTTATTCTCTACTGAGGAGCAAGGGGTAGGTCCCTTGGTTCCTTTGTTACGGTTGCATCGGGCATAAAGTAAATTCGCAGTACTGCTGATCCAAGAAGTCCTGCTTATCATCCAGACGATGACCACAAGTATTCCGAGAACACTCATGCCCCAACCTACTGCACTGTAGGTGATAAGTCTTTGTTCTTGCATCCGTCTATCCTTGATCTGGCGAGCCTTTTCAATGATGTCATCAAAAGTCGTTGATACGTGGCTATTATTCATCGTCCATAATTCGCTTGTCGCTTCTGCCAGGTCGATTTGATATTTTTCGCGGATAGGCTCGTACAATTGTAAAATGCTTAGGTTGTTCATTGGAGTATAATGCTGTACGAATTCTATAGAGTGAACGGATGGATGGCTCATCGTAGTAGTCCCTGCTTTAATTTTACATCCTTGGCGTATGGAAATAATGCCAGAATTACTTATTTCTTCCTGTTTGCTTTGTTGGCATTCTATACGAATTATTTCTCGTTTTCTTGCAGTATATATCCAATTTCCGGGCGTAGTTAAGGCTTTCCAGTATGTTTCTCGTAAGTTTTGTAATACTATGTTGCAATATTCCATTTCTATATTCTTATTTAGTAAGAGTTGAATATTACAACTTGTCGCTTGCCGTATCTTTTTCAAAGGAAATATAGCTGGGCAGATAAATACGGTGCTGGACGATATACATTCTCGCAGTTCCCCTTCTCGGAACTCGTAGAAGCTATCGGTGTCCTCGCTTATTCCAATATGTTCTGCGTCAGATTTAATTATTGCAAATTTTGTTTCATCGAATGCTTGTTTAGCAGGCAATGGTACGGCTCTATACATTTTATATATTCCAGGAATCAATAATGGAATATGCAGAATATAAATTAATCGATTTCCGGAATAGGCAATTCGTAAATTGGATATTTTTATAAGTTGATCCATTCCGATTTCGTCGGTATTCACCGGAAATTCTGCATGGGGATTCTGTTCTTTTATTAACTTACAATTCTCTATTAATTGTTGCGGTGAGATTAAACGGGGGTGGATGAATCCCTGCTTTCCAAATAATATTCCATCGATCAGAATATTCAAATCTATTTCATGCTGCAGTATTTCTGTATCGAGTTTTGTCATAACTTCCCAAAAATATCGATGCCTTTGATTTAACATCGCTTTAATTTCTATTGCGCTAAGCTGCTTCCTTATCTCCCATGTAGCGTTGTACAGTTCCCCGAAACGCGCTCGCGTTGCTACAGTTTGATTCACGAGTAGCAGAGCGAGATCGTTAGTTTTATTTTCTACGTGCATTATTGCATTACGCATGGCATATTCATCTTCGATGGTTAAAGTTCCGAATAATATCTTGCTAAGTTGTCCAACAAATTCCAAGGGAGCTCGTTTTGTGCGGGATTTTCCTATGAGTGCGTGTATATGATCTTGATACTGCTTTATCTTATTCAATTTGGCAATTAATGAAGTCAATCGTGGTCGTATTTCACAGTGTGAATTGTGATCACCACATTGTTGTAATATTGAGTCCATTTGCTGTTCGAGTTTGGCCGTTGCACCTTTAATATCGCGCAAGTCGATATAGATTATCATCTTCCAAGAATTTTCGGACGTACGCATTTCTCCAACGGCTTCGAAAAATATTCCAGGATTATCTTTTAAACCAGTAATTGTGTATTCTTTTTCCTTCATCCCTGATCTGCAATCCGAGCAGGTTTAGTTCGGTCTACATGTACGATTTTAATTTTATTGGGTGGAATTAATATTTTAATATTATTATTTTCTAGGATTTCCACAATTTCATACGGCCCTGTATATTCATCATCGAACTTGTTTTTCTTTTTAGGTTTTAATAAATATATAAAATCTCCTACTTTATACGTTTGTGTTTTTAACTTCTTATCATAATAGTGTTTATAACGTGTTTTGGCTAACCCTAAATTTGACACAGCTAGTTTTCTTAGATCAGTTAATTTATCAATAAGTTCGCTCACGTAATCGTCATACGTTTCTACTGGATTTTCTGTCTTTATTTCAGATGGCAATCGTGCGGCTTTGCCGAATACTAATTCATACGGTGTAAATTTCGTTCCCTCATGTACGCTAGTATTATATGAAAACATAGCATGCTCGAGCCAATTATCCCAATCGTGTTCATCAGTTATGTAATGCTTCAAATATTCGGTCAATACATGGTGGCTTCTTTCTAACGAGCCATTGGATTGAGGATGGAAAGCAGTTGTGCAATATTGTTTTATTTTAAAATATTTTGCAAATTTCTTCATCATTGAACTAGTAAAATTTGAACCTTGATCCGTCAAAATTGCTTTGGGACTTCCGAATTGACAAATAAATCTACGCGTGAATGCTTTTGCTATTTCCTCTGAGTTCGCTTGCGCAAGAGGTACGGCAACTGAATATTTTGTTAATTGATCCTGAATTGTTAAAATATATTCATTACCATTATCAGTAATAGGCAAAGGCCCTAATATATCCATAGCAACTTTATCAAATGCGTCTACAGGAGTGTCGGTTATAATCATCGGTTGTTTAGTCTTTACGCGTACTAATTTTTTCTTTTGGCAACTACTACAGGTTTGAATAAATTTTTCAACTTGACTTTTCATATTTTCCCAAAAATATTTATGACGTATCCGCGCCACTGTTTTTGCGATTCCTTTATGTCCTCCGACACTGGATTCGTGGGACTCACGTATGATACGCGGTCTATCCTTGAGCTCGGGTATGCACACTTGGCCCTTACATACAGTAATTTGAATGTCTGTATTTAAAAATGTAAGTCTTATAATGCATCGTATTCTGAACCATGGTATTTTTATATCGCTATTGTTTTCAGATAAGCTCGCATGTGAAATATTTAAACGCATCATTTCGTTTTTTAATTCTCTAAATCCTTGTGCTACATGTTTTTCTTGAATTTGATCATTTAATTCTTCTTTAATTATTATTCCAAAATTTTTCTTGTTGTTCTTTTCTGATATTAACACATGTCCTATTATTCCTTTAAAATTCTTCGGCTTCTGGCATATTTTTCTATCAATTAATTCTTTCCCTATTTCATCTATCGGATCTCCCTTTGTATTTATAAAGTATATTATATTATCATTCCTCATCCAGATGTGATCTCGAGAGTCTATAATGTTAACAGAAGTAACTTCCATTTCTCTTATTCTTGGTCTCTGTAATTCTCTCGGTGGTGTTCGTTCCTTTAAGTTAGATTTTTTATTTGTTTTCTTACTTAATTTTTTGTTTGGAAATTTTTTATTTACTGGTCTTTTATTAGAAGTTGTGGCTTTTGTTTTCACAGATATTTTATTACTTATTTGTAAAGGTTTAGGAACTGCTTTATACGAAGGGGGTGAAAATATTCTGTTCGTATTACTTTCGTCTGTCGAATCATCGCTCGGTGTTTTCTGTTCACGGTATCCTAATGGTTTTTTATTTATTTCATAATCCATTTCATTATCAGTATCTACTTCCATTGTTTTTAATTCTTGTTTATTTAATGGTATATTTTCTTCTATTATTTCAATAGTGTCAATGTCATCTGGCAATTTTTGTAATTTTTTATCAATTTTTACTTTTGATTTTGGTATTATTTGTATATGCGAAGGTGGTGCATGAACGTCAGCCTGTACTTCAATATTAGTGTGTTTTTGATGGCCGTCGCTAGATTGTGATGTTATTTCCATAGCCTCATCTTCAGATTCCTCTTGTTGTTTATGCATTACTTTTTCATTATAAAATTTTTTATCATCGATTCGTTTTTTCAGGACACCCGTTGTGTGGCTTTCGCTCGGTCTCTTGCGTGAAGCGCATGCGTCGTCGGGAGCGGTTGCTTCCTGCAGCGGCTCATAGACGGCGTCGTCATCGCTAAGACGCTCTTGCGGGCCGCGCCCTTCAGCTTCATCCACATGCAACATTGCGTCTTTACTGTCATCACGGGATTCGTCAATTTCCTTTGGACTAGAACCCTTACGGTGTTTCTTTGTTCTCTTATGCTTTCGCTTTCTGCGTCTTATGTGGGTAGAAGAGCTACTCTCATGTTTCCTCTTTTCACCTTTTTGACATATTTCTGGATCGTCGGTATCATAGTCGGTTTCATAATAATATGAAACTGTTCCACTGTCACTACTACTGTCTAAAGCTTTTAAAAATTTACTTCTAGGTGATATTTCTTCTTCGCTATCTGAATCTGAATCTATATAAGGAGATGGTTCATCAGGTCTGTTCTTTTTATGCGGTGCTGGATTTCCTGATCCTTCACTTTCCATTGCTCTTTTAAAACTCGGATGGAATGTTTTTTGTTTTTTATGTTCTTGCCCTACTGAGGCTTCACTTGAGGATGAAAATGCTCGTTTTGCATTCAAAGGATATACATGTTTAATTTCTTCGATAGGATTTCTGGACAAAGCGTCAGCATTTTTATTTATTTTTCCTGGTTTGTATTTTATTTGATAATCGTATTCCGCTAATTTTAGTCTCCACCTCATTAATCGTGACGTAGGGTCAGATACTGAATTTAACCATTCTAATGGTTTATGATCCATTACTAATGTAAATTTACGTCCATAAACATAAGGTCGAAAATGTTTCACAGCGTAAATTAAAGCTAATAATTCTCTTTCTGTAGGCGAATATCTTGTTTCTGCGTCATTTAAAACTCTTGATGCATAAGCTATGGGTAGATCGCTTCCTATTTTGCCTTGACTTAATATTGCACCAATGGCGTATCCTGATGCGTCAGTAGTTATAATAAACGGTTCATTAAAATTAGGATATTGCAAAATTGGTTCTGAGCACAAAGCGTGTCTCAATTTATCAAATGCTTCTTGCTGTTCTTGTTTCCATTCAAATGCAATAGATTGTTTCGTTAAATCCGAAAGAGGTTTAGCGATTTTAGAAAAGTTTTCTATGAATCTTCGGTAATATCCTGCAAGACCGAGAAATTGCTTAATATTCTTTCGTGTTTTTGGCATCGGAAATTCCTTTACAGCACTTACCTTCTTGGGGTCGGGTCGTACACCATTTTCAGTTATTACGTGTCCAAGGTAAGCAACTTCCTTCTTTAAAAATTCACATTTATCAGGTTGTAAGGATAAATTTGCTTCTTCTAGTCGTTTCATTAATCGTTGGAATTTAATCTCATGTTCCTGAAGCGATTTAGCGTATATTACGATATCATCGAGATATACAAATAATTCAATTCCTTGTAAGCCTGTTAATACCTGATCCATTAATCTCTGAAAAGTAGCAGGAGCGTTCTTTAGTCCAAACGGCATACGGTTATATTCAAAATGTCCGTAAGGTGTTGAAAACGCAGTCTTATGCTTGTCAGTCTTGTCCATTAATATCTGGTGAAATCCAGAAGCTAGATCAAATACTGAAAAATATTTCGCGCTACCAAGTTGATCGAGTATATCGACAATATTTGGTAGTGGATATGCATCACCGATCGTTTTCTCATTAAGCGCTCGAAAATCTATTACGAGACGCCATTTTTTATTGCCTTTAGAATCATCCTTTTTTGGTACAATCCATAAAGGAGAATTATAAGGCGAGCTCGACGGCTCTATCACACCTTTTTCCAACATTTCGTCAACCTGTCGTTGTATTTCTTCTTTATGTACTTGAGGATATCGATATTGCTTGACGTTGATTGGTCTATCGTCAGTGGTGAATATTCGGTGCTTTGATACGCTAGTTGCGCCTAGCGATTCTCCTGGCAAATGAAATCGTTCCGCATATTTTGTTACTAGCCTAGTGACACTAGTTTTTTCTTCCGCATTTAAATGATCGAGACGTAGTAGTTGTATTATTTGATTAACTCGTGTTTTATTGTCCTTTGAGTCTTCTTCTGCGTCATTTGCGTCCATTTCTTCGTTATTTAGCTCTTTGAATGGATATATTTTTACAGTCGGTATCGCTAATTCTACGTCTTCGTCCGATGAGTTAATAACATATAGATGTGCTATCCCATCACGATTCGAGACTACGGCGTTACCTAAGTACACCTGCGATCCGGCATCTAATTTTGGAACATATCCGTATTTTATTTCAGGATTTGCTATACGAACAAATATTTGTTTTCGCGTTCTAGCAGGAATTGTAACGATTTCGTCGTTATGGAAATAGTACGATACTCCGTTCACAACCAGACAAGCCCTCGGGTAGTCTATAGTTGCTTTTTGATTTTTGAAGAATTCCGTGCCTAGTATTCCGTCTGACTTAATTGGAAAATTATTAGGAACTACATGAAACCATGCATCAGCACCGAGAATGCGTAATTTAGCTACGCCTATCGTGCGTGTTCGTCCTTTAGTTATTCCACTAAGCTCGAATACTATTTTCTTATCAATGGGCACATTCTCATGGAGCGAATCCTCCTTTATCAAATTTATATCGGATCCCGTATCTATCATAAAGCTAGCGCGTTCGTCGAGAAGATTTTTACTTGGCAAAACGACAGAAGGTGGTTTCCCGATTTTATTACAGATTTTTACACTTGCGTTTCCTCTTGAAGTTCCTCCGGGTTGACCAGGCGCACTCGCGGGCGTTCGTTCAGCGCTGCGCCTACTCGCTGAGCCCGATCTCGGTTTCCCGAATTCTCTTGGGCTCTGTCGCGTCGTATGTTTTCAGAAACTCTATTTTCTCTATTGAAATATTGATTTCCTTGATTCCGCAAATTATTATTATATTGTCTCTTTCGACATTGTTCGAGACTGTGGCCAGGAATCTTGCAGTATCGGCAAATTAGACCAGCGTTTCGCGGATTAGCTAAATTTGGACGATTAAAACGGTTATTATTATTAAAATTCATATTTCGCGTGGCATTATTTATCAAAGGATTTCGAACATTATTTAATAAGGGATTTCGGTTCAAAATTCGCGGTTGTAAGGCTTTACATTCCGCTCGTACATGTCCAGAATTTTTACAATACGAACATACTTTTGGTTGCCATTGCACATGAGATATTTGTGCAAGAGGATTAATAGTGCTGCATGAATAAGTATCATGACCATATCCAAGACAATTATTGCATCGAATTGATTGTATGAGTCCTTCCGTTATTCTTATACGTTGCGCGTGTTCCTGATACTCTGTTTCAGCTTTTATTGCGGATTCTATCGCGGTATTCAAAGTAATTGCGTCTCGTGGATACATTCTTGTATAAATGTCTGTTTTTAAACCAGTTAGAAAATTTCTTACAGCATTACTTTCAGCAGAATTTAAAAATTGTATTGCCTGATTCGGATTTTCAGTTTGGTAACACGATTTTAATTGTTGCAGGATCATTGATACTCGGCTACCGTAATCGACTACTGATTCGTCGGGATGTTGAGTTACTTTAGCAAGTTCCCCGTGCAATTGTGACGAAGAATAAACTGGTGCAAATCTAGTTTTTAAGACTGCTAACAAAGATTCTATATCATTATATTCTCCACTTAATGCCACCCTCAATGCAGGTCCAACTAACTTATTTTTTATCATTTGAACAAGTCCATATTCCGCGGTAGGAGAAATCATATTTTTAGCGTGCATGCAACTATTAGCAAACTGTAGGACGGGCATATTTTTTCCATCAAACGGGAGAATTGTCTCGGCTGCATCTCGCAAACTTATATACGGCGCATTAGCTCTACGATTCGCGTCGGTTGCGTTAATATTCATGTCGCCTATCTGTCTAGTTAAATCATTTATTCCGTCTGTAGCCATTTTTATTTGTTATAATTACTTATTCGTTAAAAGGAAATGTAAAAGTTCGTAATATTGGCAAGTTCGCACTTACATGTATCGTATGATAATGAAAAGAAGAATGATAGTTATGCGCGACTCCATGAAGCCTTGTCCACACGCTCGCAGCCTTATCCCTGCAGCTTCTCTCCGGAAAAGATCCTCTTCTCGTTAAAGTAGAGACAGGATGTTGTAGAATGAATACAGCAATCGGCTTCTTTTTCCGCTACTGGCTCACTCAGCTTCCAGAGAATTGAAGTGTTGTCCCAAGGGATGCTTTCCAGATGTCCAATCCTTTCAGCCTTCCAGTCGGGATCGCCTTTTTGGCAATCCCACCGCTGCCACCAAAAATTTTCAACTTGTGACGTCCTGGGTGATGCGAGGTGGCTTCGATCCGGCAGAACGTCTCCGTTGATGGGTTCTTTTTCTTGCAGTTAAGGAGGTAAAACCCCAGGATAATTAGCTGTTGGTCGGCGATGTAGATTATGGCTCCTTGGATCCGTCGAAGGTAGGTAATTCAATAATCTCCAATAATCTTTATCTTTCTTTTGATATAAAAAAAAATAGTATGATATTTATTGTAGAACTTTTACGATACAAGTGGTTTATGTGGGAGGATGGAACAAGTATGAGATATGTGACCTTTCCTGGCTCGTTCCACACTCTCCGTCGAGAGGGTGAAAGATTCCGCTTTTATACAATTTTGGAAACGGTAGTGGGAGGTGACCGCACCTCGTTACAATGAGTCATAAGGCGTTGTCTAGCGGATGTGAGTCTACTTCTAGGGGTGTGGCTCGCTTGCCAGCAATGAGTCATAGGGTGGTGTCTTGAAATTCATTACCTTATATGGTCATGCGTTGCGCTCTGCTTCGACATGTCCATATATGGTCTATGCAAGGACTAGATTCACTCGAATGAGTCATACAGGTGACTCGTCTGAATTCTATTTTTATTCTCTAGTCTAACAGCGATTTGTATTGAGAGCGATACTTTCTTTCATTATGAAATTTCAATATGACTTTTATTATCAAGAAAAATAAGAAATCTTTAATATTTGAATTTTTAAAATGTGAAAATATATGTTGAATATTATTTAAATTTTCTTTAGACATACTTTACATAGGGTAGAATAATTCAATAGTACAATTAAAGTCATTATTAGCATGTCTAAAGTATAAAAGATATTGCTCTCTTCGTCTAACAGTTACTATAGTATATCTGACTCTCTCTTTCTCTCTTTCAGATCGTACAATATTCGCATCTCGCTCGGATTCGCGTTCCTTATGCTACGCATGTACAATTCTATCTTTCTCAGGTTCGTGAGTGGCGCTTCAGCGTTTGACGCTCGAGATTTATATTAATTTTAGTAAGTATATATATATATTTTGTTAATAACAATAATATTGATAAAAGTGATTTTAGCAGTGGTAATAATGATTCTACTATCATGTTAATAATGTATCATGCAGGTAGGAGTGGTCAGCATTCTTATTAGTACGGGAAATTAATAAAATTAAATTGTTTATATATAATAAGATTTTTATTATTTTTATATCTCGCGAATGGTTGGGAATTTGATAGGAGTGTATAGGAAACATATTGTAGGACTTTCACTAAAGCATAATATAGTATTGGAAAATTTTATTGTTGATATATGTATTTGTTAATAACAATTTATTAATTAAATAAATTAATACTCTTTAATCCGCGTATTGATATTGTTATGTTCTCTTTATTTAAGAGGTTTTGAATTTCTAATATCATCTTGTTTATGAGCATTTGTTATTTTATTGTTATAAATTTTTCGTAAATAAACAATTGCAGAAATAAAAGTTATTATCATTTTTCGTAGGTGTACTGATGCAGAGTTTATTTGTGCGGTCGAAATTTATATGTATCAGAACGAGCTTTTGTTACTATATATTTCAGAGTGTTGTTGCACAAACAGAGGTTTGTATTTTTACGATTAATTAAGTATAGGAGTTTAGTAAAAATTATGCTTTATATATTATTTTTAGGGGAAAAGGTTTATGTTTTCAGGGTATATAAAAAGGGATTTTTAATCATTGTCGTTTACTGGATATTAAAATCTGAATTCCGATGTCCTTTAAATTAACCAAATACGAATATGCAATACTATGTTATTGGTAACTTTTGGGGACATATATTTTATACCGGGTGGTTTTTCCTTTGGATTTTCATGTAGCTTTCGTTAATGGAGTAACGAAATTTTGACTTATATAAAAGTTGTTATATACGATCTGAGGTATGAGTTAAAAATATTTATTGACATGGTCAATAATTTGTTTATAATTGTTTATAAAAGTAAGTTACAATTTTGAATAATTATATAGTAAATGTTTTATCATTGATCGATTCTAGTGATTATTCCTTATAAACTTTTATATTGTTCTCATTTCAAACTATTCGTTTTCTATTTTATTTTAATTTATTATGAATCTATGCAGCTATCCTTGTCTTTCTCTCTGTGAACTGGTATTAAACTATCCTCGTCTTTCATGGGACAAACGTTCCATGAACAAACGTTCCAAATTTTCAATCTCGTTTATTAATTTAATTAATTTAAATAGAAAATCGGCGTTAACGTTACTGGTGTTTAGGAGTATGAGAGATTCTATTTTTATCATAATAATTAAGTGTCAAAATTTTTGTTCAGAAATGAAATTTTTCAGCTTTAAAATGTATAAAAGACTAAAATATTAATGTAAAAGTGATTTGGTCTTTGTAAGTCTAAAGGGTAGGAAATTCAAAATGGCGGATGTGAAACTTTAATAATTTATAACTCGAGAACGGTAAGAGATAAAAAGATGGGGTTTCTTTTGTTGTGTTCAGATAATTAAGGGCATTATTTTAGGTTGTTTAAAATTTTTGTGTTTTATGGATTTCCATAATTTTTAATTATATCTCGGAATTAAGAAGAGATATGATGTAGGGGTTTTTGTGAGGTTACTTGACATGCTCTGCTGAGTGTCTGCAGTGATTTTATTCATCATCTTTAATAATATTTTTATGATAAATTTTATTGTTAATTAGTTTATTTTGAGAGATCCAACAATGGGTTATAATCAAAAGTTGTTTGACTTTTTGTGATAGTCCTAGTAATCACACTAACTAGGTCTGTTAATAATATAATTTAATTGTTTATAACAATCATGTTTGAAAAAATGCTAATGAAATAATTACTATTTTAGCGTGATAATGTTTCTCAGGCATAAAAGATCTCATAAAGTTTGTAATATTCATTTACGATCAATTTTAGTGACTCTGGGGAATTTTAACAAGCAATTGTCCAAAAGTTTATAGTGTGATTCATGCAAATGGGGCTTAAACTTGAAAGGGTACCTTAAGGCAGCCATGTTCTCTAGGCTTATGTCTACTACTTTAAGAACGCGTGTTCGCATCAGCTGAGTGATTGTTGTGACAGTTATTTTAAAGAATGATTGTTATAATGATTGTTATATTATAATGTTGTTTTCAGATGCTGGGGACTTCTAGCAATGAAAGTAGAAAATCGAAAAATTTATGCGGGTGGAATATAGCGGTGATTATACCGTCAGACGTGACACTCGGCCAATACCCCCCCGGCCAATGCCCCTCTCTAGACACCCACTGCCTCGTACGCAGATGTGGCACAAGGGGAGGACCAGTGATTCGGATGCTTTATTGCAATTACTAGAATACCCACAGGCGGAGACGTGCCGCTCGTACGGCACTGGGCACGTGTGTGGATGTAGTGTAAGTGGGATCAGTGGAGGATGTGCGAAGAGGTGTAAGAATTTGTAGAGTAAAATATTGTATAAAAATGATTGTATATTACGATAATTTTACATAGAACATATGATTACAAAAGTAACAAGATTAAAATCAGGAATGTATATATGGTGACACGTAATTCTATATGTAGTGAGAGAGCTGAAGGCTCTGGGTTCGGTAACGCACGTGGAGATAGGAAGATTCTCGAGGTAGAAATAGGAAGGTTCTGGATTCAGAGACTCGAGAAGGATTCAGTGGTTACTTAACTGGAGAGTCCGTGATCGAGGTAGGACTCCGGGGAACTGAGAGCGTCCCTTGGGGTGTTCGTCCTTATATTCTTGTTTTCCCGATGGCGGGGGTGGTCGAGTGGAAGGGTTGACTGAGTGGAAGAGTTGAGTTGCGTCATCGGTTCCGCTTTCGATTTCTCTCCTTATATGGTCATGGCCTGAGTTTTCTTCCTTTTGTTGCCTGAGTGGAAGGGTTGAGTTGCGTCATCGGCTCCGCTTTCGATTTCTCTCCTTATATGGTCATGTTTTGAGTTTTCAGGAAAGGTCTGGGAAAGTTTAGGTTTGCGTTACTTGAAGGAAGCGTTTGCGGGGAAATTCCTGTGGCTAAACTTTTGTGGGCATTGCGACTTATTCGTTGTATATACATTATTGGAATAGGCCAAGCTTATTGCGTATATCGTGACTTATCTTCTATATTTATATGTTAGTGGGTAGGTTAGGCCTATCGCGCAGGTCGTGACTTATCGCTAGTGTGGTGACTTATTTGGTGGTAATTCTACTGTCGGTAAGTCATGCTAGTGAGTGAGGTAACTTATTCAGTGGTAATCCTACTGTCGGTATTCGGTGGTAATCATACTGTCGGTAAGTCATGCTAGCAAGTATGGTAACTTGTTCGGTGGTAATCCTACTGTCGGTAAGTCATGCTAGTAAGTATGGTAACTTATTCGGTGGTAATCCTACTATCGGTAAGTCGTTGTTCTTATGAGTAAGGTCTGATTAAAGTCTTCTTACAATCTAAAAAGGTTTTAAATTTTCCGGGCGTATGAGAGAGTGGACGTAACACCGTACGAGTACGTCGACGGCGCGGACAAACTGCGGGAATACCGAGTTTCCACCGCGCGAGGCTTTTTACAGCTCCCTGACCGACGAGACCGCGAGCGAGAGCGACTACGAGCACGCGACGAGGGTCTGGCGACGTTTTCACGTGCGAGATCTCGGCGAGTACAGCGATCTGTATCTCAAGACCGACGTGCTTCTTCTGGCGGATATATTTGAAAATTTTTGGGACGCGTGTTCGGCGAGTTACGGGCTCGATCCCGCGCATTACTACACGTTGCCGGGGTACACGTGGGACGCCATGCTGAGGTACACCGGCGTGCGTTTCGAGCTGCTCACCGACATCGACATGGTGTGTTCGTGACATGACTGTTCGTGTAACGCGGAATACGCGGCGGCCTCAGTCAATGTTCGTTCAGGTACGCGCGAGCCAACAACAGGCACGCACCGACGCACGACTCGTCCCAGCCCACTACGTATCTCATGTATTACGACGTGAACAATTTGTACGGCTGGGCTATGAGCGAATCGTTGCCCTACGCGAATTTCCAGTGGCTCGACGATCCTGAGAATTTCGACGCGACGACCGTGCCGACGGATAGCGACGTCGGTTACATTTTGGAGGTGGATCTCGAATACCCGCGGGAATACCTGCACGACGCCCACGCGGATCTGCCGTTGTGCCCGACGCGCGACAAACCGCCCGGCAAGCGACAGGAGAAACTGCTCGCCACTCTCTACGACAAATCGCGCTACGTGACGTACTATCGAAACCTGCAGCAATGTCTGCGACTAGGTATGCGTCTGACGCGCGTTTGTCGCGTTCTGCGATTCGCCCAGTCGCCGTGGCTTCGCGTCTACATCGAGCTGAACTTAGGACGCGCGCGAGCAACGAGTTCAAACGGAATTTGTACAAACTGATGAACAACGCCGTCTTTGGCAAGACGATGGAGAACGTGCGCGATCACGTGGACGTGCGTCTCGTGACGCGATGGGACGGGAGATACGGCGCGGAGGCGTTGATCGCTAAACCGGACTTTCACAGCAGGAGCGTCTTCTCGGAGAATCTGATGGCAATTGAGCTGCGAAGGCTCGAGGTAAAATTTAACAAGCCTATCTACGTGGGTATGTCTATTCTCGAGTTATCCAAGACGCGACTCTACGAGTTTAACTACGACTACATGGTGCCGCTCTATCGCGACCGTTGTCGAATTGCCTACACGGATACGGACAGTCTGATCTATTCGCTGGAGTGCAAAGACGCGTACGAGCGTATAAAACGCGACGTGCACAGGTTCGACACGAGCGATTACGCGGAGAACAACGCGCACGGTATGCCGCGCGTCAACAAGAAGGTGCCAGGTATGATGAAGGATGAGAATAACGGCGCGATCATGACGGAGTTCGTGGGCCTCAGAGCGAAAATGTACACTTACAAGGTACTTGGACGCGACGACACCAAGAGAATAAAGGGCGTCAAGAGAAACGTAGTCGCGAAGAGGATCACGTTCGAGGATTACGTGGCGTGCCTGCGAAAAGCGCACGAGCTGAAGACGCGCCAGTCGTGCATACGCTCGACGCTGCACGAGGTTAACACCGTGTCGGAGCAAAAACTAGCCCTCAGTCCGCACGACGACAAGCGATACGTGACGTCGAACGGCGATGAGACGCTTCCGTGGGGACATTACAAAATACCGTTGTAAAAAAAGGGGGGGAAACAATATTGTACGCTTTAAAAATTGTTTTATCGTAAAAATCAATAACACGTAAGAAACAAATCGACGAATGTGTAAACTTTTATTGACAATAAAGTAAGCGTTGCGCGTGTCTACGAATGTCTAAGTATTTCTTTCTTTTTACAACACAGACGCCTTATCTATCCACGAATTGTGCGAACTGTACATTTCCAGCCACTTCACGAACGCTCGATTGCCGCGCTTGCGCAGGACTTTTTCCACGAGATAAACGTCGGAATTGAAGACGCGCAGCAACTCGTGTTCGTAGAATCCTCCGGCTATCGCTTCTCCGCGAACGTCTTTCAGCAGATACGTAACGGGATTGGTCCTTTGTACTTTGGCTATGCGAAAGATTTCGGTGGTTCAATTGGGAGTGTAGCCTTTTTCGAAGATCGTTTTGAATTTGCTCACGCGCACCGGATCGCCGACTCGAAATTTCGCCGGCGCAGCTATCTTCGCGCGACCGTACACCGTGCGCAGCAGTTTTTCGGCGACGGTAGGCGTCACGTCCGCCGGACGCAATGGTTCTGTGTCTGCGACGATTGTAATTCGACAAGAGGCGCGGCAGCGAGTCTATTCATCTGTATGATCCCTGGAGCGTGAAGAGCTTTCACATGTCGTTTTTCAGCGTGCAATTGAATCTCTCCACCACCGACGCTTTTATCACCGAATACGTGGAATAGTGATTCACCCCGCGTTCGTCGAGGATTTTGCGCACGTCGGCGTTGTAGAATTCCTTTCCTTTGTCCGTTTGCAGATTCCTGGGGTGTCGCGCGTCCTCGCGAAAGATCTTTCGGAGAGCCGTCGTGACCTCCTTTCCGCCCTTGCTCTTGAGCGGGATCGCCCAGGCGTACTTGCTCAGCACATCGATGACCGTCAGAATGTAATTGTGGCCCGCGTTCGCGCGCGAATAGGGGCGCATCTCGACCACGTCGGCCTGCCGCAGGTCGTTGTAACCGCGCACCACGACGCGGCGGCGAGGAAAGTTTTTTCGCGCCGGCGCGTGCAATTCTTCGACGAGTCTACGTTTTTCCACGCTTATTTTGTTTGAGAATCTTCAAAACGGTCTTGATCGCGATGATTTCAACTTCGTGCCTATCCGCGGTATTTTTCACGGTAACAAACTCCTCTTTAAATTCTTTTATCGCGTCGCTCAAAGTCTTTCCGATTTCCGCGATTGCTCCCTCGACGAACCTCTTGTTGGCCGCGTCGGCGCCGATCTCCGGCGCGGCTACGCGTCGTATCTTGCGCTCCGACGCGTCGTAGGAATCCTGAGCGTTCAAACGGAGCGCGACGCTTTTCAGCGCCGCGATTCCGTTTCCCAATTCTCGGATCGCGTTGTTATTCTTGATCTCTTCGATCAAAACGCTTTTCAGCTGCCCAATCGCGCCCTCTACGTAGCTCCTGTTCGCCGCGTCGGTGCCGACCTCCGGCGCGGCTAAGCGCCGTATCTTGCGCTCCCTCGCGTCGTAGAATTCCTCGTCCAAACGGAGCGCGTCGTTCCTCCAGCGTCGCGATTCCGTTTCTCAATTCCTCGGTCGCGTTTTTCTTTTCGATCTCACCGGTCACGACTTTCTTGAGCCGTCCGATCCCGCCATCTACGTAGGCCTTTTCGCCGCGTCGGTGACGATTTCCGGCGCGGCTACGTGTCGTATCTTGTGCTGATCCGCTTTGAAAAAGTTCAAGCGAATGAGGAGCGCCGCGTCCCTCACCTTTGCTATTTCGTTCTTCAAATTTCTCTCCGCCTTGTTTTCCACCGTCGCGATCCTACCGTTCAATTCTTTGGTCGCGCTTTTCTTCGATCGTTTGATCGCGTCCTCGACGTAACTCCTGTTCGTCGCGTCGGTGTCGATCTCCGGCGCTACCACTCTTCGTATCTTGCGCTTCCTCGCGTCGTAAAAATCCTCGCTCACAAAGAGCGCGTTGTTGCGCGCGTAATTGCGCAGGGACTCGATCGAGAAGCGCAATCTCACCGCGGACGCACCGTCGACTCCGTCGCCGCTGCCCCGATTCGTCAGAGACATGCCGAATTTGTTCACGGACATCGCGCTGGCGGGCGCGCGACTCGCACTGACGTCGCGACCGACGCGACCGATCAATTTATGACGAAGCCGGCCTTGCAAAGTTCTTCGATTATCGACAAGATTTCGTTGTGTACGTTGTTGCCGGCCCGACAAGAGGCGTCCAGCAGTCGAAGTCTATCGACCAACTCGTTGGGATCGTCCCAATGAACGTAATCGATAGCGTTGTCGGTCAGTCGCATGGCCGACGGTAGCCCGGCACCTTTCGTAGTTCCAACTCTGTGAGACAGGTTTACGAGCGGCGTTATTATATTTTTGTACTTCGGTCCCTTGACGGGATTGTCGGCTTTGCCGCCGCGTTTGTGAGCGCTGGTGGAAAAAAGTATGCTCCTGTACGTTAATTTGTCCTTCTCCGTGTAGATTTTAGGGTCGGGTTTTCCCATGAAGATCAACTCGTACAGGCCGCGCGTGCCTTTGTACGGTACACCGTCGATGACCATGATGTCATCCGGTTTCAGCTTGAATTGCTTGTTTCCCAGCATCGTGCCTTTCTCGCCGAAATGCACTCCGTAAACGGTGTCGATCTCCTTGTTTTTGTCGCCGTCCAGAAGAGCGCCCAAGTATTCCCGCCCCAACGGTCCTAGTTGGCTAGTCAGAACGTCGCGACTTTCCGCCGTACTCAAAGATTTCCCGGCGGACGTCTCCAACGTGGGAGGCGGAGTCGTCTCCGAGACGATCTCGCGTTCTCTAAGTAAAAACTGGACCGAATCCTTGCGGATCGGCGTGGAGCTTATCGCGGTCGTCGTCGTCGCGGGAGCCGAACTCAGCCGTGCCGGACGCGACTCTCTTTTTTCCGCCGTCGCGGTTGTCCCGATTTGCGCGAATACGTCGTCGTCCTCCCAGTAATCGCCCTCCAGGTCGGCGCCAGCGTCGTCGTCGTCGTCGCCGTTCTCGCTGTCCTTCTTCGCTCTCTTCGTCGCTTTCATCTTTTTCGGGAACGCAAACCCAGCGCCGTCGTCGTCGTCGATCTTGCCCGGTCTTTTACCTCTGCGTTCCACGTCATCGGCGAGCCGTTTCAGAGGTTTGATGATAGGCTCGTACCTCTTTTCCAGAGCGATCTCGCTCTCCATTTTTCCGGCCCTGAGAGCGGCGTACTTTCTGCGAATCGAGGCGCGCGTCTTGGCTATCTCTTGCACGGTTCTCTCCTCCGCGATCGCGCTCATACTCGCGTCGTTCGACAAGGCGCACTGATCGGCCCTACAGCACGGCAAAGTCGTGGAAGCCTCGTCTGTACCGTCCGCCTCGCAACGCGCTGTGTTTGTCTATCACGGCGAAACCGTAGGTGCGCCGCCAACACTCGCGACAGAAGGCGCGAAACTCGTCGTACGACATGTCGATGTTCACGTGATCGTCGTACACGTGTCGCAGATTGGTGCCGTCCTGCCTGAACAGGATCAGCAGATTTGCGTTGTCGCGCACGAGATGTTTCGGTATCTTGGCGTATGTCTGACAGAGATAGAAGCAATCGATATTCGAATGTCGACCCATAGAAAAGTACTCCCTCATTCTGTCCTGCTTGTCGCAGGCCACGTCGTCGAAGACGAAAACCGAGTCAGGAAGCGCCTCGTCGGGCGGAACGACGTCGCGATTGTCGGAAAACGCGTGATAGGCTATAGGCTCGAACAATCGTTCAAGGTATCGATACTTTGGTTGTTGCAGAGATTTCGAGTACACGTATACGTTCTCGAAACGGAGACCGTGCGGTTGTTCCAGCAGGCACAGCAAAACGTTCGTCTTACCGCAATTAGAGGGACCGCAAATAATGCAACGGACGACGTTCGGAAGGAGAGGACCGTGCCGGTGCGATTCTCCGTTTTCTCTCTCGGTCGCGCCCGATCCCGCCGACGTTTTGCGATCCAGATTCGAGATTCCTAACGTCGCTATCTGTCGCACGAATCGCATGTTTGCCCTTTCTCTCTTTTTCTCTCGGGTTTTTTTCCGCTTGGTTCGTTCGCGATGAGTCTCTCGATCGCTGGTGTGACGTCCTGGGTGATGCGAGGTGGCTTCGATCCGGCAGAACGTCTCCGTTGATGGGTTCTTTTTCTTGCAGTTAAGGAGGTAAAACCCCAGGATAATTAGCTGTTGGTCGGCGATGTAGATTATGGCTCCTTGGATCCGTCGAAGGTAGGTAATTCAATAATCTCCAATAATCTTTATCTTTCTTTTGATATATAAAAAAAAGTATGATATTTATTGTAGAACTTTTACGATACAAGTGGTTTATGTGGGAGGATGGAACAAGTATGAGATATGTGACCTTTCCTGGCTCGTTCCACACTCTCCGTCGAGAGGGTGAAAGATTCCGCTTTTATACAATTTTGGAAACGGTAGTGGGAGGTGACCGCACCTCGTTACAATGAGTCATAAGGCGTTGTCTAGCGGATGTGAGTCTACTTCTAGGGGTGTGGCTCGCTTGCCAGCAATGAGTCATAGGGTGGTGTCTTGAAATTCATTACCTTATATGGTCATGCGTGACGTTCTGCTTCGACATGTCCATATATGGTTTTGCAAAGACCAGATTCACTCGAATGAGTCATACAGGTGACTCGTCTGAATTCTATTTTTATTCTCTAGTCTAACAGCGATTTGTATTGAGAGCGATACTTCCTTTTCATTATTAAATTTCATTATTAAATTTTAATATGACTTTTATCATGAAGAAAATATTTAATATTTGAATCGTAAAAAGTGCAAATATATGTTGAATATTATTTAAATTTTCTTTAGACATACTTTACATAGAGTAGAATAATTCAATAGTACAATTAAAGTCATTATTAGCATGTCTAAAGTATAAAAGATATTGCTCTCTTCGTCTAATAGTTAATACGGTATATCTGACTCTCTCTTTCTTTCTTTCAGATCATACAATACTCGCATCTCGCTCGGATTCGTGTTCCTTGCGCTGCGCATAATACAATTTTATCTTTCTCGAATTCGTGAGTAACGCTTCGGCGCTTGACATTCGATGTTTATATTGATTTTGGTAAGTATATATATTTGTTAATAATAATATTAATAAAAGTGATGTTAGTGGTGTTAATAATGATTCTAATGTCAGGTTAATAATATATCGTACAGATAGAAATGGTCAGCATTTTCATTAGTACAGGAAATTAATGAAATTAAATTACATATATATATATATTAAGATTTTTATTATTTTTATATCTCGCAAATGGTTGGGAATTTGATGGGAGTGTATAGGAAACATATTGCAGAACTTTCACTAAAGTATAATATAGCATTGGAAAATTTTATTGTTAATATATGTATTTGTTAATAACAATTTATTAATTAAATAAATTGGTACTCTTTAATTCGCGTATTGGTATTATTATGTTCTCTTTGTTTAAGAGGTTTTGAATTTCTAATATTATCTCGTTTATGAACATTCGTTATTTTATTGTTATAAATATTTCGTAAATAAACAATTGCAGAAACAAAAGTTATTATTATTTTTCGTAGGTGTACTGATGCAGAGTTTATATATGGGGTTGAAATTTGTATTTACCAGAACGAGTTTTTATTACTAAAGTGCTGTCGCACAAACAGAGGTATGTATTTTTACGATTAATTAGGTATAGGAAGTTAACAAAAACATTGTATTATGGATGATTTTCAAGAGAAGGGTTCAGACTATATTTATATATATATATGATATTTTTTGCCATTATATTTTGGAAAATATTAAAGTTTAAATTTAATGTCCCGAGTCAATACGTTTAACATATTAATATACGTATGTCAGACGTATTATTTAAGGTCATTTCCTTTATACCGGGTGTCTTTTCACTTGGAATTTTATAGCGCTTTTATTAGAAAAGTGACAAGGTTTTGACTTGTATAAAAAGTGTTATACGTGATCCAAGGTATAAGTTAAAAATATTTATTGACATGGTCAATAATTTGTTTATGATTGTTTATAAAAGTAAGTTGCAAAAATAAATGATTATGTAGTAAATGTTTTTCTATCAAACGATTCTAACGATTATTCCGTATACACGTATATATTGTTTTTATTTCAAACTATTCGTTTTCTATTTTATTTTAATTTTATTAAGAATTTATTATGGCTATCCTTGTCTTACACCTTGTGAACTGGTATTAAGCTATCCTCGTCTTTCATGGAGTGAATGTTCAATTTTCAATCTCGTTTATTAATTTAATTAATTTAAATAGAAAATCAGCGTTAACGTTACTGGTGTTTAGGAGTAGGAGAGATTCCATTTTTATCATAATAATTAAGTGTCAAAATTTTGTTTAGAAATGAAATTTTTCAGCTTTAAAATGTATAAAAGACTAAAATATTAATGTAAAAGTGATTTGGTCTTTGTAAGTCAAAAGGGTAGGAAATTCAAAATGGCGGATGTGAAACTTTAATAATTTATAACTCGAGAACGGTAAGAGATAAAAAGATGGGGTTTCTTTTGTTGTGTTCAGATAATTAAAGGCATTATTTTAGGTTGTTTAAAATTTCTGTGTTTTATGGATTTCCATAATTTTTAATTATATCTCGGAATTAAGAAGAGATATGATGTGGGAGTTTTTGTGAGGTTACTTGACATGCTCTGCTGGGTATTTGTAGTGATTTTATTTATCGTCTTTAATAATATTTTTATGATAAATTTTATTGTTAATTAGTTTATTTTGAGAGATACAATAATGGTTTATAATCAGAAGTTATTCGACTTTTTGTGATAGTTCTAGTAATCACACTAACTAGGTCTGTTAATAATATAATTTAATTGTTTATAACAATCATGTTTGAAAAAATGCTAATGAAATAATTATTATTTTATCGTGATAATGTTCTTTAGGCATAAAAGGTTATGTTCTTATGAATAATCTACTTTTAATTAATTTATTTATATTTTATTTTAATTTTCTGAGTTTATTCTTATGGAACATGTATTTATTTGTGTGTTGAATTGAATTTATATTGCATAAAAGATCTCATAAAGCTTGTAATATTCATTTACGATCAATTTTAGTAATTCTGGGGAATTTTAACAAGCAATTGTCCAAAAGTTTATAGTGTGATTCATGAAAATGGGCTTAAGCTTGAAAGAGTACCTTAAGGCAGCCATGTTCTCTAGGCTTATGTCTACTGCTTTAAGAACGCGTGTTCGCATCAGCTGAGTGTTTGTTGTGACAGTTAATTTAAAGAATGATTGTTATATTATAATATTGTTTTCAGATGCTGGGGACTTCTAGCAATGAAGGTAGAAAATCAAAAAAAATTTATGCGGGTGGAATATAGCGGTGATTATACCGTCAGACGTGACACTGGAAAAAAGAAGGGGGAAACGCGGACGTCGTTTCATTTCGTCGCGCGTGCGCAAACGCCTCGCGCGCGGGTATAAGTAGCGCGAGCGTGTCGCCGTATCCGTAGAAAAAAAATTTATTTTCTAAAATCAACGAATTGTTCGCGCGCATCGGTGAGATGTCTCACAGTAGTGTGTTTCCCATACTAGTGGACGGTTACGAAATTCTCAATCTAACGGTGGAAGAGTTGCAATACATTCCGAAGGTCCTTCTGTTGCGTCAATTTGGGAGATACGTGCACCTGTTGTGGGACCGTTTGCCGGAACATATACAAGCGGATCCCGAGGTGCAGAAATATCGCCCGTGCATGCGACACTACAATCGTCCGTGGCAGCGAACGCACAGACGGTCCGCCGCCGCTCATCAAGGACTGCCACGAGTGCAATCGCTTTCGCCCTGTGAACGGTGAATCTTCGACTTCCCGTTCGAACTAAGAAGAAGCGAATCCTCCTCGCGCAACCGCGACCGAATGCGCGGCACCGGTCTGCTCAATCGCGCGATAAACGCTCTTCCCTTCGAACTGCACATACTCGGTTATAAATTCTGCGGGCCCGGTACGCATCTAGTGTGACGTCCTGAGTGATGCGAGGTGGCTCGATCCGGCAGAACGTCTCCGTTGATGGGTTCTTTTTCTTGCAGTTAAGGAGGTAAAACCCCAGGATAATTAGCTGTTGGTCGGCGATGTAGATTATGGCTCCTTGGATCCGTCGAAGGTAAGTAATTCAATAATCTTTATCTTTCTTTTGATATAAAAAAAGTATGATATTTATTGTAGAACTTTTACGATACAAGTGGCTTATGTGGGAGGATGGAACAAGTATAAGATATGTGACCTTTCCTGGCTCGTTCCATACTCTCCGTCGAGAGGGTGAAAAATTCCGCTTTTATACAATTTTGGAAACGGTAGTGGGAGGTGACCACACCTCGTTACAATGAGTCATAAGGCGTTGTCTAGCGGATATGAGTCTACTTCTAGTGGTGTGGCTCGCTTGCCAGCAATGAGTCATAGGGTGGTGTCTTGAAATTCATTACCTTATATGGTCATGCGTTGCGCTCTGCTTCGACATGTCCATATATGGTCTATGCAAAGACTAGATTCACTCGAATGAGTCATACAGGTGACTCGTCTGAATTCTATTTTTATTCTCTAGTCTAACAGCGATTTGTATTGAGAGCGATACTTTCTTTCATTATGAAATTTCAATATGACTTTTATTATAAAGAAAAATAAGAAATCTTTAATATTTGAATTTTTAAAATGTAAAAATATATGTTGAATATTATTTAAATTTTCTTTAGACATACTTTACATAGGGTAGAATAATTCAATAGTACAATTAAAGTCATTATTAGCATGTCTAAAGTATAAAAGATATTGCTCTCTTCGTCTAACAGTTACTATAGTATATCTGACTCTCTCTTTTTCTCTTTCAGATCGTACAATACTCGCATCTCGCTCGGATTCGCGTTCCTTATGCTACGCATGTACAATTCTATCTTTCTCAGGTTCGTGAGTGGCGCTTCAGCGTTTGACGCTCGAGATTTATATTAATTTTAGTAAGTATATATATATATTTTGTTAATAATAATAATATTGGTAAAAGTGATTTTAGCAGTGGTAATAATGATTCTAATATCATGTTAATAATGTATCATGCAGGTAAGAGTGGTCAGTATTCTCATTAATACGGGAAATCAATGAAATTAAATTGTTTATATATATATATATATATATATATATATATATATTAAGATTTTTATTATTTTTATATCTCGCGAATGGTTGGAAATTTGATGGGAGTGTATAGGAAACATATTGCAGAACTTTCACTAAAGTATAATATAGCATTGGAAAATTTTATTGTTAATATATGTATTTGTTAATAACAAATTATTAATTAAATAAATTGGTATTTTTTAATTTACATATTGATATTGTTAAACTCTCCTTAGTCGTACGGTTTTAATTCTACAATGAAATAATTTTTTAAGAGCCACTTTATTTTATTGTTATAAATGTTTCGTAAATAAACAATTGCAGAAATAAAAGTTATTATCATTTTTCGTAGGTGTACTGATGCAGAGTTTATGTGCGCGGTCAAAATTTGTACGGGTTTTCGCAAACAGTTTAACGCTCCAATGTCTCAATTTCCGCTTTCTTCGTGCTTCGTTTTTCGCTAGGGCCGCGGCGCGGCGCCCTGGTGAAAATAGAAAGCTTTTCGGAGCGTCGAAGAAGGGCAAATGAAGAGTTTTAATAAATTTCGTTAAATCTTATTTATTAGTTTAATTAATTTAAATAAAAAATTGGCGTTAACGTTACTGGTGTTTAGGAGTATGAGAGATTCCATTTTTATCATAATAATTAAATGTCAAAATTTTCGTTCAGGAATGAAATTTTTCGGTTTTAAAATGTATAAAAAACTAAAATATTAATGTAAAAGTGATTTGGTCTTTGTAAGTCTAAAGGATAAAAGTGTGGTTGCTAAAAGCGATAGTTAAAAGGTAGATGGGCACGGGGAGTTGGAGGGTGTTGGCAGAGCGGCGGTCGAGTTTTTTGTGGTGTGTGGAGGGTGGTATGATGAGGGGTTTGGATGAGCGTTGCGGGTAGATGATACTGTGGGGATGATCCGGTTTGAAGGAGGATGGGGTGAGGGTGGTTTGAGGTAGGGCGTGGGTGTGGTCTCGTCATCCTGCTCGGTACGGGCGTCCACCCCGGGGGCGAATTTAGTGTGTTTGCTCGGCGTTCTATCGTCATCGTTTTCTAATGTGATTTGGAGTGCCGGGCTGATGCGTCCCTGCTCTACATTAGTCTACTGTCGCCGTATAGGTATGGGCCGGTAGGAGGTGGCTCTCGTCTGGGGAGGTCAGGGCCATTGATTCGCTTGCGGGGTGGGGTTTTGTTTGCGTTTGTGGGTTATGGTTGTTGGGTGTGTTTTTTAGGTGTATGGTAGTGATGGAAAGAGGGGTTTATTTTGGTTATTGTTATAATTTTGTGTGTGTGGTGTTTGGTGGTTTGTGTGGGGTTAGTTGGGGTTTTTTATTGATTCCCCCCTTGTTGGGGGTGTGGCGGGTTGTGGTGTCGGTGGCAAGACTGTTTTTCGCTTTTATCGAGTGCGTTCCTGCGGGGTGATGTGTTGGGGGTGTGGGGGGGTTGGAATCGTGATGGGGTCCGTTTCGTTGTATGCGTGCTCGGATAGGAGTGGGGGGAGGTCGATTTGTGGGGTGTTTCGTTGCTGTGGGGTATGGGGGGTGGGGGGGAGGTGGGTGTGTCCTTTGTGGTAGGTAGGTTGCCCGTTTTTGGGTTTTGGTTTTCTGGTCGCTTTTCGACATCTGGATCGTCGTTGGTGGGTTTCTTTTTGGCGTTTTTATCGGTCGCGCCCGTAATCTACGGGGTGTTTGGTCTGTGTGCTACCCGTGGGAGTTGTGCGGTGCTTTCGGTGTTTATATTACTTTAACTTTTTGTTTCTTCCTCGTCGGTTGTTAGGGGGGGGTGCTTTGTGGGGGTTTTTTGTGCTGCTTGTGTTTGGTTTATGTGGATGCTTTTGTGGGAGATTCTTGTAGATCGTGATATATGGGTTGGGGTTGTTGTGTGGGGGTTTAGTATGCCAGGTTGCCTTTTATAGGCGCCTATTGTGCTCGTCAAGGGTGGGCCTTGTTCGGGGGGGTGTATGGATGAGTGGGTTTTTTGCGTCAGTTCCCGTTTTCATGAAGATTTGTGTGTCGCTTTAGCTAGGTATAGGTTGGGGTGAGTCTGGGCTTCGAAATTGGGCTGTTCAGGGTGCTTTGGTGCTCGGTCGTGGGGACTCTGAAGCTTCTTGTTCAGTTATGTTTCCGTTTTTTAGGTTCGTTGGTGGGAAAGCGCGACTGGGCGCGGTTGGTGGGGTGTTGTGGGTGATTCCCAGTGGGGTTGGGGGTCTCCCTTTAATCTGGGTGTGGTATGTTGGATATCGGTTTACGACTGCCTGGTGGGCGTTTGGTTAGCCGTTCGGGGTAGGCTGGATGTGACGACCGGCATTACTCGCTTGTCACGGATAGGGCTCCGTGGGTGTGTGTTGGAGTTTTCATGTTAGGTCTAACTCTGGGTTATTCTGTGGGGTGTTCTTCTTTTGCTAGTTGCTGGGTTTGGGTTGACAGCGTGGACTTCGGTCGGATAATCGGTTGGGCCTTTTTTGGGCGATGCAGTGGTGTGATGGTTTTATGGAAACGTGTCAGGTAGGCCCGGCGGGAGTTGTAGAGGGTCATGCTGGGCGTTTTGGAACTCGGGCTACTTTTTAGT